>NC_056744.1:1019192058-1019354558 GCF_019279795.1 Protopterus annectens
GCTCCTAAATCTTGTACCTGTCTTTCCCCCTGTCCTTATTCTTGTCCTTTCTTTTGTCACTCTTCTGAGAAGGGTGTGTGTCAGGAGGTAAAACCCTTAATTATAAATGTATTTCATCTATCTCAAAGGCTCTGGATCTGAATCACTGGCAAACAGAACACTCCACATCAAAATGATCTAGACCTAAACAAATCACACAGTAATCTTGGTCTAGACCTAAAAAATCATATAGCAATCATGAGGGTCATGAGGCAGGATGTTATGCAGACATTTAGAGTACTTCTTAAAGCTTTTATCCATCTGTTATCTCCAGCAGAAAAATAACCACCAAGCAATATTAACAACTAACAACAGCTGAAAGGTGGAACAAAAAGAAGATTTTTTTTGTGTGCGTGCGTGCGTGTAGTCTGTGTGTGTGTGTGTGTGCGTGTGTGTGTGTGTGTGTGTGTGTGTGTGTGTGTGTGTGTGTGTGTGTGTGTGTGTGTGTGTGTGTGTGTGTGTGTGTGTGTGTGTAAATATGCACATAGAAGGATGGTAGGCAACCTACCTGAGCATCAACAGGAGTTGAAACAAAAATGTAAATAATGTACATAGTTATTTAAGATGTTATGTATAAATACTATGGAATTCATTCAAATGTATTTGACAAATAAAAAAAAAAAAATTGAGAAAAAAAAAATATTGATTGACAGAACCTGGTAACAGATTTTCCATTAATTAGTATCAACCTCTTCAGCTTTACCCAACTTATAACATCCGATACTCATCATAACAAAAAAAATTCAGGTTCCATAATGGACTGAATCCTTGTTTCTCACTCAAATCTCTTCCCATCACCAGAAATCCTCTTGATACACTCAGTGATCACAACCCCACATATGTTCCATGACTAGCTACTCACCAAAATAGGCAATTTATAATCAAAAAATAAATTTTTCAAAAATCCAGATGACTTTAACAACATTCTTAAATCCCTTAACTGGTCCTCACTACAAACCCTACTACTAGATGACGCTGTTATTACATTCAATTCTCTATTCATTCTATACTAAATAGTTTTACACCTCTTAAAACAGAAGAATGAAAGTTAATCTCGTACCCTTGTTATCCCTTACCAACAAAACATTAATGAAACAAAGAGATAATGCATGGAAAGAATAGAAAATATCCACCTCTTACTCACCTACAAAACTATAAACAACTATAGGATCTTACAAAAAACAAGTTAGTAATGATAAATGAAGATACAATACTCCTGCACAGCTCAGTCAAAAACATAACCTCCAAAAATTCTAGTCCTCTGCTAATAAGATCTTACAACCAGGAATATTTTCTCATTGAAATTCCTGCCCCAGTCTCTCTGCATTGGAAACCGCAGTTACATTTAACACACATTTCATTAACTCAATAACCACTCTTACTAACAATGTGATTTGAGCATACCCCGCTCTACTCTAACTACTCTTACACCTAAATGCACCTTTTCCTTACAGCCTGTCTCTACCGTCTACATAAAATCCCTACCAAAAAACTTAAGCCTTGATCATCCTCTGCTAACAATCTCCCATCTGAATACTCCAAGCTATCATCCAACACTATAATACATTCTATCTCTTATCTTAATAAATCAATCTATACAGGAATCCTACATCCCACCTCAGTGGCAAAAATCCTGTACAACACCATTACACAAAGAAGGTAACTCCATAGAAAAAGCAGACTTCAGACCTACTGCAATCCCATCGCCTCTCTCCAAAATATTAGAGAAATGTGTTGATAAACAACTACTTCAATATCTGCTTCATGAAAACATTCTAACCCCTAATCAAAATGGATTCAGACCTGCAAAAAGCACTACAGCTGTTCTCACAGCATTCCTGCACAACATAATTAAAGCTAGAGACAACAAGCTAGTCTCTTCTCTCTTCCTGTGTGACCTATGTAAAGCATAGTGTCTCATTCCCAATTAATACTTAAAATGAAACCCCTAGGTCTCTCTAAATCCACCCTTGACTGATTCATCAGCTATCTGTCCAACCATCTTCAATCTGTAAAATGACTATCTACTCTCTCCCCTTTTCTTCTTGTTTATACCGGAGTCCACAAGGATCTTTCCTGGGCCCCCTCCTGTTTTACATATTTGTAAATGACCTCCATACATCCACACAACAAGCTTCTCTAATTCAATATGCAGATAATGCTCCCCTCATCTGCATTTCAGATACCCCTCCTCGTTTACAAATCATCACAAATAAAGTTTCAACTCAGCTGAGAATTCGTTAACTAACAATTAACTTCATCGTAAGCCAAAAAAAAATGTACTCATAATGTTACATCTGTGTCATCTATTTTCATTCTTCCTCAACTGATGGGTTTCAGATCCGACTCAGATCCAACTCGGCTGCTTCTTCCACATCCTTGGATACAACTCTTGAGTTCCTCCTTTTACTCATAATGTCCTGCTGGCCTAACATACCTCAGATCATGTCTGCTGCTCTTAGTAGACAAGAAGAGAACTGGAGATCAAACAAGGAACAATAATTCCCAAAGTAATATCTCTTAGGTCTCCCCAACGGTAAAGAGAAGGGGATAAAGAGGGTGGGAAGTTGAGGAAGAATGAAAATGGACAACACAGATTTAACATTATGGTGAGTGCATAACTCTTTTATCTGATGTTGTCATTTTCATTCATTCCTCAACTGATTTGACAGAGTCCCCAGCTAGATGAACCTTTGGTGGTTCCTCATGTAAGGATGTTTCTGAGTACTGCAAAGCAAAAAACAGTTTTTTTTCTAGAAACAAAATTCAATTTGTAATGGGCAATGAAGGTATACGCACTGGACCATGTGGCGGCTGCACAAATGTCATCTATGGATGTTCTTGACTAAAAGGCTGAAGATACAGCCATATACCTTGTGGAATGAACTCTCGGGGGCTTTGGTAAGGATAATCTTCTTTTACTACAGACAAAGGATATGCGGTTGGTTAACCTTTTGGCCAGGGTAACTTTAGAAATGGGTCTGCCCAATCTGTTAAGTGAGAAGGATATAAATAACTGGTCAGTGTTCTGAAACTCTTTGGTGCGATGGAGATAAAATCAAAATTGTCTATGTACATCCAAAAGTTGGAACATGTACTCTCCCTTATTTGAGAAATTTGTAAAGAGAACTGGGAGGTTAATGACTTGGTTGATATTAGACTCATAGGCTACCTTAGGCAAAAATGATGGGTTGGTCTGTAAATTCTTTGTGGAAAACCAAGTAAGGAAGCTTCAAAGAGAGAGCCTCAAGTTTGGATACTCATCTAGCTGATGTAATAGCAACTAGAAAAAGGTTTTCCAGGACAAAAACATAAGGTCTGTCTTGGCTGAAGGTTCAAAGCAGTCTTGGGTCAGACCTTGAAAAATGATAGTTAAATGCCAAGGAGGAGATCCTTTACTGAAGGTGTAAGCAAAAAAGTTCATTTGAGAAAGGCTTTGCATAATCTAGAAGAAGCCAAGGAAGAATTATTTTCATCCAGATGGAAGTTTGAAAAGGCAGCCAACTGCTCATTAATAGTAGACAAACTAGCCCCTTCATTGAAAATTGAAGCTAAAACCTCAAGTACAGCTGGTATGGGGCAGATAAAGGGTACAACTCTCTCTTAAGGGCCCTTCTGTAAATCTTCCTGTAGAAACCTTCTGAGAAGATAATAAAATATGATGGACTGGGGAGGAAAGCCTGGGCTGTCTAGCAATCAGTGGAACTGGAGGAAACATGTGGTCAGCTTGAGTCTGGTTATGTAGGTCTGGACTGGGGTGCAGTATTCAGGGTGGAAACAGAAGATATGGCCACAGGAAGGGAAACCAAATCTGATGAGGCCAAAAGGGTACAATGTAGCTAACAGTGCACTTCAACTGGTATGCTTTCTGTAAAAATTTGGGGATTACAGGTAATGGGGGGTAAGCATAGAGGAGACTGGGGAACAACTGTGTACTAGAGCATCTCTTGGTGACTCCCCCATTGGAAGGACCAGGGTGAAGAACCTGCTGCACTTGTTGAGGGGAGAAGTGAAAAGGTTACAACATGACTGCCTTCGACAGAAAATTCTCTCCGAAACTTTGACATTGAGTGATTACTCATGAGGCATAAGAATGGACATGCTTAGTCTGTCTGCAATCATGTTGGCCTTCCCTAGTATGTGCTTTGCTATGAGAAACCAGCTGGAAGAGACTGCCCACTGCAACACTGTCATTGCTTCTCAACATAGCAGATAAGATCTGGTTCCTCCGTTTGTTGATGTACCAGAATATAGACATATTGTCTGTATGAATAGGAACTGTCCCAGAGGGGAGACCATCTTGAAAGACCTGGAATGCTAAAAAGACTGCTCATATTTCCAGGACAGTGATATCTGCCTTAGCTTCTTAGGGGACCACGTGCTTTGGACTATCCTTCCCAAGTACTGCCACCCCACCTCAGTTTGGAGGCATCTGTAGTCACCCTGGCCATGGATGGGGGAGAAAAAAATGGACAGCCTTGGAAAACTTTGTCCAAGTGAAGCCACCACAGAAGATATTTTTTGAAAGATTATGTGATCTTGACTGGGGCATGTAAAGGCTGCTGAAGAATAGACCACTAAACAAATAAGAGTCCATTTGCAGAATTTGCAAGTGAAACCTGGCTAAAGGAACTAGGGTGATAGCTGCTACCAGGGCTTGCAAGATTAGTCAAGCTGGAAGAGAAGGATGCAAGATCACTTTCCTTACCTGGGATCTGAGTGTCTGAATCCATGTTGAAGGAACAGAGACTATCTGACTGACCATATCTAGACACGCACCTATGAACTCCACACTCTGCATAAGTGTGAGTTGTGATTTGCTGTAACTGACTGTGATGCTTAGATGAAGACACAACTGGAGAAAGTCATCCCTTACTTGTAGAAGTAGATGTCTGGTTGTGGCACTTAGGAGTCAGTCATCTAGGTATGGAAACACTCTGAATCTCAGCAGTCTCAGGTGAGCTACCACCGCCAAGCATTTGGTGAACACTCTGGGGGCTGTGGTGATGCCAAACGGCAAAGCTCTGAACTAGTAATGACTGACTCCCAGCCAGGAGTGCAGATATCTTCTGGAGCGCCAGTTCATTTTGATGTGATATTATGCATCCTGAAGCTTTATCAAGCACATCCAATCATCCTTTTACAGTAGGGGAAAAATGGACTGAATTGTGACCATCCAGAACCTTGAATATTTCACATATAAGTTTAGTTTGCTGAGATCCAGGATGGTTCTAAAGTCCCTTGTCTTCTTTGGCACTAAGAAAAATCTTCAGTAGGTTCTGGATCTTATCTGGTCTGGAGGGACATTATGGATGACTCTTTCTAAGCAGCATTTCTATTTGTAATGCTGCCATCTCCCTCTGATTGGGTGGAACATCAGGGATTCTTTTCAATCTTGCAGGGAAAATTTGTGAAAATGGCATAATATAACCTTTGAATATAATAGTCTGCATACAGGAATCTTTTGTGATGGCTGCCCAAGCTTTTTGGTGTAGAGATAAACAGCTCCCCCACTGCCTCCAGAGGGCAACAGTTGGGCAACCTTTCAGGAGAGCTGGTAGGGTTTGCCTGAGAAGGAATCCTGGAAACCCTGATTCTGCAGGCCACCTCTGCCAAAGGGGTGGCATCTTCCATTAGAGTTTCTCTCTCTGCCTCTGGGACAGCTATCTCCTCATGAGTCTTGGAAAGGACCCAGAGTTTTTGGAACCACATCTTTTTGCCTCCTTGTTGATTCTGGGATAAAAGCCTTTGAGGAGTAGAAAAATGGATTCCCACTGCAGACAAGATCTTTCCTCCTTGCTCATTTCTGCAGATTGTTTCTTTTACTTTTGGGCCAGATAAGGAAGATCCATCATATGGAGCACTGATGAATGAAGATTGGAATGGCTCTGAAAAATTACATAGGCACATTCAGGCATGTCTTCTAATGGCTATGCCTGAACCAGCCACCTGTAATGTATCCTCTGCAGCATGGGATATCAACTTAATGGATGAGTTAGCTATTGACTAAAGGGTGGCCAGTTGTGAAGAGACTATTCTGGTCCTCCAAAGACCTGGACCCCAAAAGAAATTTGCAGAGCTCTTTAGTCAAATCTTTTTGCAATCTCATGAAATGTCCCAAGTAATTCAATGACTGCAGAGCAAAGGTGGCTCAAGCATAAAAGCACTTACCAAATCTGTTGAATGTCCTAGATTCCCTGTTAGAGAGATGGACAGCAGAGCTCTGCTCTGCAACCTCTTTGTTAGTGGCTGCTGCCACAACCATGGCATCAACGGGGAACCCCTTGCTCCAGTGTGTTCTGTCCTTCGAGGGGGCTAAAAATGTATCTGGATACTTGGGGATGGGTACCACAGCATCTGATTCCTTCTATGCCTGTCAAGAGATGAGGTCTATAAGTTCATCAGCCGGGGGGGGGGGGGCCAAGATGTAGCTGGCCCAGACTCAAAAACCTTCAGGAATATCGCCTCTTCTTGGGATGGGTTGTTGGAATATCAACCACCTTTTTGCTATAGGAGTTCAAGTATGTCACCAAAGGAGATGTCTTCAGGTGGAGATCTAGGGGATGCTTCCCCTACATTGAAATTGGTGTCTTCAGTGAGAGAGTCCTGAGGGGAATCCAATTGTCTCTTTTCACCTGTTTTCTTCCGAGGGACTTCATCGGGGGGGGGGGTGGTCTGGATCAGAAGTGATAGCACAGGCCTGGAGACCTCAATGAGTTGGCTGTCCCAGTGGTATAGAAGAATGAGGCTCACAGCAAAGATCCGAAGGTGGTAAAGATATGTGATCCAAGGGGGTTAGAGATGTCCTTTCTCTAGTTAAAGAGAAGGCCTTCTCCATAATTTCAAAGGCAGAGTGCCTAGGGCAGACTAAAGTTGGAGGTATTGGAGCTGATGTCTCCTTTAATGCCGACCCCTGAATTCCTCAAAGTCCTCCACCTGAGGATGGAGTCAGACCAGAGCTGTCCAGTGCTAAAGCTCTGAGGGGCAAGGATGGCCTTGATAATTTCAGAGTTGACCCCAGTCCCCCCGATCTGGTGCCAATGCTTCTGCTCCGAGATCTTCCTGCTCGGAAAGGTTTGGAGCCAGATGGCTCAGGGGAGTGACCAGAGTTGAACAACAACCTGTCTTTGAATCTGACAAGAACACTCCCAGAGATCTCGGATCTGAGGTCTCCAAAACCACAGGCCAGACTGGAGAAGAAGTAACCAAAGGAAGACTTGTAATGAACAGGATCACGGATCTGATGGGAGATGGAGGCAGAGACAAATTTACCCCCATCTAGAACTGAGCTATGAAGTATTTCCTCCTCATCTTATCCTCTTTGGCCTCAGACAAGCTCCTGAAGGACCTAAGCAAGGAGCTAATACTGTTTATGTGGAGACTCCTGTAAAAAATGGGGAAGGAAGTCGAGTAGGTATTGGATCCAGTGAATAATGAGGCGACCAGATCCAAGGAGATTTTGTTTTTGATGTAGTAGGATCTATGGCAGTCAGATCTGATTTCTTTGAAATTTTGGATGATGGTTCTAAGGATGGAGCCATAGATGTCAAAGGATCCAAAGACCTTTTTCTGGTATACTTGTCTTTGAAAGCCGAATCAGGCTTTCCTTTGTTTGATTTCATGGAGGGGGTTTGAGCCTCAATTGACATAGCAGAAGAAGAAGAAGGAAGTAGCCAGTTTTTGGATGTTGATTTAGTTGTGAATGGATACAATATACAGATATCTGTATATAAATAAACTGTCCACAGGAATAAATATCTTCATTATACCAGCATGCATGCCCCACATGTATTTAGGGGAATCATTAGGGGACAGTATTTGTACATGTGCAAATTGAATACCGATAAAGAAAAATGTATTGAGCAGATGGATGGAATTATGAATGAGCTAAAGGATAGAGGTTATGATGAAAATTTGCTAAATAGCATAAGGGAAGAAATTATGACTAAAAGGGATGTACAAATTTGGCCTTATTTTAGTGCCGAAAATATTCCGAATGAGACTGGTAAAGAAAAGGTGAATAAGAACATATTGTGATACTTTACTACTTTCAGTAGATGCAGTGATGGGGTGAAGAGAATTTTTCTTCTTCTTCTTTCGGCTTTTCCCGGTTAGGGGTCACCACAGCGGATCACCTGTCCGCTCATGATTGGCAGTGGAGTTTTACAGCGTCGAGTTGCCAGCCCGGCGCCCAACCTTCCACAGAAGGCACACACACGCACTCACACCTAGGGCCAATTTAGAGTGTCCAATCCACCTGCAGCATGTCTTTGGGATGTGGGAGGAAACTGGAGCACCCGGAGGAAACCCACGTGACCACAGGGCAGACATGCAGACTCTGCACAGAAAGCACCGATGGGGTGAAGAGAATAATCACTGGAAATTGGAGTATTTTGAAAAGTATTCCAGAACTAATACATATTATTTGCAATAAACCTAGATTTTCCTTTTGGAATTGCATGAATTTAAAACACCTTTTATGCTATAAAGATATTAGATGTAAAACTAACGGTAAGAATTTTATGAAACAATGTACTTTTCCATGCCACAATTGTAGTTTTGTTCATCCATAAATAGTGATCATAATTTTAAACATCCTATCACTAATAAAATATATGTACTTAGATGTTTTTTTCAACTTGCAACACCTCTAATATAGTCTACTTGGCAAAATGCAAAGCATGCCAAAGTTTCTATGTAGGCAAATCCACTAGACGTCTTAGAGACATAATCATAGAGCATAGATCTGATATTAAAAGGAATAACTTAAATTCATTGGTGAAACATATCAATGAAAATGATGCTAAACACATATTTACTTTTAGGGTTCTAACATAGATAAGAATGTAAGAGAGGGTTACTTAAACAATAGACTTGAATTAAAGGAATTTGAATGGATCTTATTATTACAGGCAGATTCCTCCCCAGGAATAAATAAGATGGTTACATTAAAACCCATTTTAAGGGATATACAAATTTGTTTAAAATAAAATGAATAAATTGTTTAAGCACAGAATGAATTATTTAAAGAACTGTAATTAAATATATGCCCATTTTTTATAGTGAAGTGTTTTATGTAACTATTCAATTATTTTTTTACAATTTTTTAATTAATGTTAATAATTTGCTCCTTCTTATTGGCTGTGCTTAATAGGATGGCATATTTAAATCTGAATGTAATTAATTGTTTTATCTTGCACTGATGAAGGGTTATTGAACCTGAAATCTTTGCTTTTTTGTTATTAAATTCTTTATAGTACATTGTTCCAGTTGTTTCTTTTTTATAAAGAGAGAGCCTGCAATTCCAGCTAGAAAGAATTTTGTAAATAAGTCTATGGGCCAGATTTACGAAAGCTTGCACGGAGTTGTAGAGTAGTGTAAGATGTCAAACAGGCAATATGTCTGTCGTGTGATCCAGGAACAGCCGGCAGGGGTGTGCACGAGAGCTGCTAAAGCTACTCTTGCACGGACAGCAGCATGGTATGCAAATTACCTCATTTGCTGGTGAAAGCCATGCATATGAGGTAAATTTGCAATCCAGGAAACACTAACCTGTCCGTGGAAGATTAGTGTTAGCTGCAGAAATGTACTCCGTTGGTAATGGAGTACCGTTCTGCAAATAGCTAAACGGAGCTATGACAGCTCCAAATAAAGGATGCATACAGTTGAGGAAGCATGCCAATGGCCAAATATAAGGCCATTGGCATTTATAAATGTTTAAAAATATAAAAAATCTAACTTTTTTTTTCCTCAATCTTTGATGTTTAAGCATAGTGCAGCACCGTGCAAACATGCGGCGCTTATAAAAACAAGAAAATAATTAAAAAAAAAGCCAAAAATAGGCATTTTCACTAAAAAGCTTATTCTGCCATGCAGGTGAATGACAGGCTGAAGACAACATGGCCACTGAGTAGTGGTTGATAAGGGGGGGAAGCTCAGTGTGAGAGATGTAACCATACATTAGTAGGCAATCCTATGCAAATGAGGATAAGGATAGTGAATCCCAATTTTCCCCAGCATGTGAGCCATGTCCCAAGAGTGTAAGAGTAGGAGTAGGTGAGTAGTAGAGTAGAATATAGGTGACATCATGAGGGTGTGTGTCAGACAGGCTGTAAGCTAATTGGAGCACAGTGGCTTATGTTTGCTTTGAGTTGCTCAGGATTGCAAGAGGCATGCCTACAGTTGTCCTATTTGAAAACCTCAAACCAAAGGTGCACAATGTTAAAAGATAGGAAACTTCTTGCAAACATGCATACAGCGTCTGCAAGCGTGTGTGCAGGTTTGAGCTTGTTTGTGCACTGCTTCCCCCCGGGCAGAAACAGAAAGGCAAAAGGAAGGAAAAGAAGTAGTAAGAAGTTAACCAAGGAGAACTAGCAGAGCTGCCAGGTGAAATATATAAGAATCAGCCAATTACACAGGCAGCAGACTAGCCCAGCCCTGCCCAGCACTTTAAACTCTGCAAACAGCATTCCCTCCTGTTTTTTCCCAAGAACTCTGCAACACTGCAGTATACAAAGAGGGAAAGCTTAAAAAGCTTAAGTCAGACAAAATGTTAGGGGCTGCTCTTGCTATCATAAACCAACATGTGCAAGGTGCTGAGGGTGATGATGTGAATGCTGCTGAGCAACCCACAGTGAGGAGACTGAGAAGAGTGTACAGACCCAGGGTAACCTACCAGGGCCTACACGAGCTGGAGATAGTGGAGCGCTATAGGGTGGACAGAGACCTCCTACAGCAAATTGTTGAGCTGTGCCGGCCACGCCTCACACACAGAACCAGCAGAGGGGAACCCATCCCAGTGGATACCAAGGTATGTGTTGGCATAAGAATACTAGCTACAGGTACCTTCCAAAGACCAACTGGTGATATGATGGGGATTTCACAGGCATCAGCATCCAGGGTACTCCATCACTTCCTGGATGCCATGCCAGCACATGCCGGTGAGCACGTATATTTCCACAATTCCCGTGAGGCATTGGTCAGCAATATGCATTTTTTCCACCAAATAGCAGAATATCCTGAGGTAGTGGGTGCAATAGACTGCACGCACATACTCATCAAAGCACCACCCGGTGAGCAGGGTAAGGTCTAAATCAACTGCAAGGGCTTCCCCTCCATCAACTGCCAGGTCATGTGTGATGCCCAGGGCATAATAATGAATGTGTGTGCTGGCTGCCCTAGAAGCTATCATGATTCTCACATCTGGCATCTGACACAGCTGTACCAGAGATTTGCCAATGGGGACATCCCTGATGGTCACTTACTGGGGGATGCTGGATACACACTGGAGCCGTGGCTGTTGACACCCATCAGAAATGCACACACATCTGAACAAGAACACCATAATGAGGCACACACCCAAACAAGAAACATAATTGAGCATGTGTTTGGGATGCTCAAGTCACGGTTCCGGTGCCTGGATACATTTGGTGGAGCCTTGCAGTACTCACCAACTACATGTACCCAAATTGTTATGGTATGTGCCATGCTACACAATATGATCCTGCGGAAACAGCTGCAGCAGGAACAGCATGGGGCAGGGCAAAACAGCCCCCCACCATTGCCAAGGCTTGCACAGGCACAGCGTGACTCAGAGGAGGAACAACCTGAGTCTGCCCCAGTAGGCAGAAGGAGGCATGCCCAGTATGCCCTGGCCTTGGCAAAGAGGCAACGCATAGCACATACACTGACTCAGTAGGAACCCTGCAAATGACACATCTCTCTGACTCGCACATACAGTAAAAGGGATGCCTAACTTGACACTACCTCTTTTCAAACATGTATAGGGAGTGTACTATGTGCATCCAACATAGGCAGCCCTGCAGCACCACCTGAGGCATGAGTGCCCTATTTTAAGCAATATAAAGCACTGCTAAGCACATTTTACCAGTATTGAGCATATTTAAATACAATTGCGCATAGCTGCGCACCACGCTAACCAGCGCAACGTCAGGCAAAGTTGGGCAACGTTGGGCAAAGTTGGGCAATGTTGGGCAAAGTCGAGCAAAGTTGGGTAAACACGCTCGCTCACACCTGCTTTACTGTTCCTTAACCAGTCAGGTCTGCCCAGCAGGAAAATAAAAAGCAGTGACAGGGCTCGAACTCAGGATACTGTGCACTATAGTCACAGTACTGAACCACTAAGCTATGACAGCATTTCACTGGCACAGACACAACTTAAGTCACTCACACATACCAGTTGGGGGGGGGGGGTCACATACCTAACAGTCACAGCCAGCAGGACAATTGTAGACAAACGCAAACACAAACAAATGCTGTATCATGCCCTCTGAAGAGGCATATGAGTAACCTCCCCCAGGCCTATGCAGACAGATAACAGCAGGCCAGGCAGTGTGATGTGGGTTGGGTAGGCTATGAAGTCACAAACTAATATGCGTGTAATTGGAAGCTACGGTCTGTAGTACAGCGGTATGCCTCAAGCCAGTAAGATAGGCAACAGTACAGACTGAAATGGAGTACCTGACATAGCAGTGCAGGCCTAGCAAATGTGTATAAGTGTCAGGTGTACCCCTCATCCTATGTACACCCACAGTAACAATCAGGTGTGCCCCTGGGTAGAAATGTACAAATAATAGCTGTCCTCCCTGTATGTAGAAATGTTGATAAGTCTATGCAAATTGACTCATGGAAGCCCTGCAGGCACAGCATACTTCCTGTCGATGTACAACACAAAGGTGAGCCCTGAAGTAAAAAAACAACTTGATTTTTCACACAAATATAGTATATATGCCCATAGTGGGCATGCTCACACACAAATTTAGCAAATTTCATTCAGCAACATACTGAAAGGTCATACTGGACATGCTCGCACACTTAAACAAATGAAGCAAATGTCAGTCAACAACATACTGAAAGGTCATACTGGGCATGCTCACACACTTAGGCCATGTCTGAGTACAGCAGTGGTCCACACATATCTGGCAGTTGCAGTTCCTACTCCAGACACTTGTCACTATTCACCAATCCTGCCTTGCGCACACAGTGATATGAAAACAGACCCATATAATATATTTGACCCCTGTCATAATCAAACTATGTACTACAAGTACTTAAGTTGTTCAAAGAAAGTGAAAATTGAAAGAAGATCAATAAATCTCCGATCAGTATCATCAAGAAACAATGAGCACTCCTAACATTATCCAAGCTATGTTCTGGCAAAAATATTGCCAAAGAGTCCATAGAGAACCATGAAGCTTTCTTTCACTATGTCATAAATATCAATGTAAATTCATATATGTTCTGAGTCAGTGCAAAGTGTAAATGAATACATGTACATGACTGACATTACCAACATCTTGTCAGACAGGTTCATACATATTTACCCCCCTCTCACTGACAAAGGGGCCCATTACCATACCTGGAGATTGTGAAAAGCCAGAAATCACATATACAATGGTTAAACAGCTCTATCCAAACCTAAAAACACGGTGTCTATGGGATGACATGGTGTCCCTGGCTGTGTCATATGTGAACTCCAGAACAAACAGACCCTGCACCTGAACAGTCTGTTGAGACTCACCCTCTGTACAGGATATGAAACTGTTGAATGTGTTACAGCAATGTTTGGCACACTCCACAAGTTCTGGTGCACAACAGACCATAGGAACTATTGTCTTATAAGCCTAATAAGCCTGATCAGCAAGGCCATGGAGTCCATCACTATGGAACTCATAAACAAAGCTATTGGGAGCCTCCAAACACCCAACCCTACCCATTTTGGTTTGGTCAGGGGCAGATCATGGTCCCAAAACCTGCTAGACAGTTTTCAAGGCAGTTACCCAGGACATATATCAATGATATGTGCTCCACATGGCCTACATAGACCTTGAAATGCCCTTTTCCAACATCCCACACACATGTCGTATCCACAAAGTCAACAACCTGTGCATAAACACGTATGTCATCTGATGGATTGCCAACTGGGGCACAGATAGATCCCACAAGGTAAGAATTATGGTCTCCCTGTTGGACTGTAAGCTGGTAACAGCTGCTGTCCCCCATGGCTCAGTCCAGGGACCCCTTCTGTCTGGTGTATACTTTTCAGAAATACAGTCAAACACACAAGGGCTATGGTTAGCAAAGTTTGTGGATGACTGCAAAAAGGTTGTCATAATTGATGTTTGGGACAACAGAGACATCCTAAAAAAGGGTCTCGGTCAGACAGATGTGGTGTCAAAATTATGGCCTCGAGCTACAGTCATACAAATACCACATAGGTGCCAACACCCTAAATATGGAGGTAATAATAAGGGATCTATGGACACATGTGAATAGTCATCTCTACTTCCAGAAACACATTCACAAAGTGGTTAGAAAATCATGCTATGTGTTCCCACAAATTGCCAAGGTCTTTGCATGTAGGTCAAAGGAGGTTCCCTCTACTCATCAGTCATCAGACCCATCAGAGAGTATCATGGCACACTTGCGATGAATCTGACTTACACCTTCAGCAGCTGGAAAGACCACTGAAGTACCTCAACAAGAGGATTACTGGCCTCAAACAGTTGCTCCATACAACAAGACTGAAGTAACTCAATCTGTACTCTGCTGCATACTGTCTACTCAGCCGATCTCTGCCCAACAGACAGGTCCATGTCCAATGCAGAACTGATGTACATGCTCTATCTGAAGTAAACCCAAGCTCACTGTGCCACATGCTCTAGGGATATCATCATCACAACAATAAATAGAACATGTTGGAGGGAAACATTACTAACTCACAGACTTCCCCTGCTTTGGAACAGGCTCCAAACCTACATTAGGCTGAGTCCCTCACTGACACTCTTCCAGAGGAGCCTTGATGAGTGTATGTGAAACTGAACTGCCACACCATGGATCACTTCATCAGCTCTAATACACAGACGCCAAGGGAACTAACCCCATGTGTGGTGATAGCTGCACACTATGGCCATACTAATATATGCCTTCAGGCAGATAGCCTATTACCTACCTATGTACCTATATATATGTAGGGGGAACACAGTATAATAAGCCAAAGATGGATGGGCAGATATGTGTGTAAGAGGGTGACCATGACAGGAAGCCATCCAGGACTGTCCCACCCAGCACACATCCCAATGGCACAAAAGACATGAGGTGCACGTCTCACCCACTGTACATAATAGCCACCAGTATCTGTAAGTATTACAGTGTATGTGGTGCATGTGCCTGCTGTACATGACTGTACAATGATGTACACATCTACTATCTGTAGACATGTACCTGTCACATAGGTTCATAGGTATGTAGAAGACTATCTTCACGAAGGCATATATTAGCCTAGGCAAGTTGTGCAGCTTTCACCATCCCATTGGGTAGTCTCTTAAGCCCTAGTTCTAATAGTCAGTACCCTAAGCCCCTTTCTAGTGGGGCTGCTGATGTGATGCCTGGCATGAATTGTCTGTTTCACATCCACTCATCAAGGTTCCTATTGAAGAGTGTCAACGAGGGGCTCTGTCTGATGTACATTGGGACTCTGTTCCACAATAAGGCAAGTGTCTGGGATGGTACTCTATCCCACCAGCATGTTGTATTCATTGTTGTGGTGAGGTTCATATCCCTGGAGTGTGTAGTGCGACTCAATTTTGTTATCCGTAGATGGAGCATGTTCAACAGTTATGTGTTGGACATGGCTCTGTATGTTAGGCAGAGTGTGCCTCTGAGTAGGCGGTACGCAACAGAGAACAGATTTAGGTTTACCAGTTGTGTTGCATAACACAACTGTTTGAGGCCAGTAATCCTCTTGGTGAGGTACCTCTGTGGTCTCTCCAGCTGCTGGATATGCTTAGTTGAATACATCCAAAATGGTGCATTGTACTCAATGATGGGTCTGATGACTTAAGAGTAGAGGGCCACCATTACCTCTTTTGATCCTGATGCAAACCCTTTGTTGATTAGGTGGGCCACACAGGATTTCCTAATCACTTTGGCAACATGGTTGTCAAAGGAAAGATGACTATCTACTTGTGTCCCCAGATCCCTTATTACCTTGTCAGTTTTTAGGGGGTAACACCTATGTGGTAGTTTGTGGGTACTTTGTTTTCCCCAAAGGGGATTACTATGCATTCTTTCACATTGAGCTTGAGGCCATGATTCTGACACCACACATCTGTCTCATAGAGTCCCTTCTGGAGAATATTTGTGTAATCCGGGGAATCTGTTATGGCAAACACTTTACAGTTCCCAGCAAAATTAGTCAGCCACAACCCTCCTGTGTTGGCATGTACTTTTGAGAAGTCTATACCAAACAGGAGGGACCCCAGGACTGAACCCTGGGGGACACCAGTTGTTACTGGTGTAGAGTCTGACATGTAGCCAGCAACTCTTAATTTGTGGGATCTGTCTGTGAGCCAGTTTGCAATCCATCTTGTGATGTATGGATTCATGCCCAGGTTGGTGAGTTCATCTATGATACCTGACTGGGAAATGGTGTCAAATGCCTTAGCGAGGTATAGGTAGGCTGTGTGGAGCTCATTTCAATCATCTGTAGCCTGGGTAACTGTCTCAAAGAAATCCACCCAGTTCAGGAGGCGTGATCTGCATTTGACAAAGCCAAACTGGTGTGCTCAACTGTGTGAAGGTTACCGATGTCTTTATTGTTGACTTCCATTATGATTGGCTCTATTGCCTTGCAGATCAGACTCGTCAGGCTCATAGAGCGTGAATGCCAAGGGTCTTTTGTGGCCCCACCCCTGTAGAGTGGGAAGAATGTTGCTGTGCAACATTCTATGGGTGCATATCCTCTAGAGAGGATGTAGAGAGAGGTGTAGGTATCCTTGATGAATATGGATACATCCCCACCCTATGTGCTGTGATCCAGGTTCTGATCTGGAAGATATGGAATGAGTAGTATCCTGGTAGTGCTGGTGTGACCTCTGGAGCCTTGAACTAGGTTTCTGTTACTGCACAGATATCAATATTCTCCATACTGAGAAGTGCTTCGAGTGCATGCATTTGGAGGCTGAGACTTCTGGCAATGAGTAGCATTTAACTCACTTTGTGGTTATTTGTGTTGGTTACAGGGTTTGGTTTGTCCTGAGTGACCGGTGTTCCACACCTGAAGTCAACGCCTCATTGGTCCGATCCGACCATAAGCTAATTACCCTACATATCCACATTCTGCCCCCACCCCACATTAAGGAAACCATGTTAAAAAATTTCTCCAAAGCCCACTTCATGCTTCTTAAGACAGAAGTGGTGAACTTCATGACACCCATGCAGATGGACAATACAGTTACGACTACTGAATCTTACACAATTGCACTTTATAAGCACTTACATGAGTGCATGGATTGTGCTATCCCAAACAGAACCAAGATGCTATCCTCCAAGAAAAGGAAGCCAATCTGGTGGTCCCCTGCCATAAACAAACTGTACAACAGAAGGAAGAAACTGCTGCAAAAGAGAGTAAAATCCCATGAGTGGAGGAACTCCCTGGTCAGCCTCAGTAAGAAGCTGCGATCCCTGATAAAATCCTCCAAAGCTAGTTATGAAAACAAAATCGCCACTGATTCTAAAGACAACCACAAAGCATTCTATAGCTATGTCAAGAATCTCAATGGCAACACTCAGATCTGCTCTGAGTTACAGCACAATGGCACTAAATATACAGACCCAACTGATATTGCCAACATCCTGGCAGATAGGTTCAGTGCTAACTTTACTCCCCTTTCACCCATGAAAGAGCCCATCTCTATACCGGAAGAATGCAAAGTTGCTGTCATCATGGCTGCACAGGTAAAAACTACACTCTCCAAAGCCAGGAACACAGCATCCATGGAACCAGACAACATCCCAGGCTGCATTCTACATGAACTACAGAACGAACTGGCACCACACCTAAGTACCATGTTCAATCATAGCCTCAACTCAGGCTTTGTGCCTGCTGAATGGCACACAGCGACGGTTATCCCACTACACAAGGGGGGAGCCACCACGGACCCCGGGAACTAGCGCCCCATTAACCTGATGAGCCTGGTCTGCAAGGCCATGGAACATATCATCATGAAAGTTATAAACAAAGACATTGGTAATCTCCAAACTCTAGACCACAACCAGTTCGGGTTTGAAAAAGGCAGATCATGTCTCCTAAACCTGATAGACTTCTTTGAAGCAGTCACCAAAGCCGTAGATAAGGGTAAGGTGGTTCACACAGCCTATCTAGATCTTGCCAAGGCTTTTGACACCATCCCCCACTCTGGAATTATAGATAAACTCACTAAACTAGGTATAAATCTCTATGTCACAAGATGGGTTGCCAACTGGCTCACTGACAGAACCCACACTGTGAAAGTAACAGACTCCAAATCCGACTTCAGACTAATGACAAGTGGAGTACCACAGGGTTCAGTCTTGTGTCCTGTCCTGTTTGGTATCTACTTCCCTGAAGTACAGGCTAACACAGAAGGTCTTTGGCTAATGAAGTTCGCAGATGACTGCAAACTAGGAGCCATAATTGAAACTACTAACGATGTGGACGTCCTACAAAAGGGCCTCACTGAGACAGATGCCTGGTGTCAAAGCCATGGCCTCAAGCTTAATGCCAAAAAATGCATTGTCATCCCCTTTGGTAAAAACTCTGTACCCATGAACTACAACATAGGTGGTGGTATACTTAACACCGAAAGTGTGATAAGACACCTTGGGACACAGGTGGACAATAGTCTCTCCTTTGATAATCACAACGCCACAGTAGTCAGGAAATCATTCTATGTGGCACATCTCATCACAAAAGGTTTCTCATGCAGAAAAAAAGAGGTCATTGTTCCCCTGTACTCATCACTCATTAGATCCATTATAGAGTACAACATCCCTTTTAGTATGTACCTCACAAGACATCTACAACAACTGGAAAGGCTGCAGAAATACCTCACAATGAGGATTACCAGCCTCAAACACATGCCCTACACAGACCATCTCAAACCACTCCAGCTTTACTCTGTCGCATATCGCCTACTCAGAGGTGATCACTGCCTAACATACAAAGCTATGTCAAACACATAGCTATTGGACATGCTCCACTTAAAGAAATCCCAATCCCTCTGTGCTACACGCTGTAGGGACCTAAACCTTGTCACCACAATAAACAGAACATGCCAGAGGGATAGAGTCCTGTCTCAGAGACTTCCCATACTCCAGAATAAACTACCTATCTATATCAAACAAAGCTCCTCATTAGCACTCTTCAAGAAAAATCTTGATGACTGGATGGGAAATAGGAAATTCACCCTGGGGATCACTTCTGTGTCTCTGCTCAACAGTGGCACAGGAAAATAAATTTCTTGGGTGGCAAAAGCCAGGGTACCTTTTTGGCTGGGCTTGTATAGGCCCCAGGGCCGATAGCCTAGTACCTACCTATGAACCTATGAACCTTTGAGCCTTGCCTAAAAAAGGTAATATGGGGACAGCAAGAGCCTTGGCCAGTATTCAGAAGCATAGGGATGACAGGTGCAAACCATCTGTAGCAAAGCAATGAGGCTTGTCTATCATGTCATCACAGGCAGACAGAGACTGGATCCCCTTTGAATGACACCAGAAGCTTAGCCAATTGTTGAAGATTATCGTCTTTCTGTTATATTGCAGTATCATGTAGGTGAAGGTAAGATGCTACTCAAGGTCAGGGTCATACCAGCCTGGGCTACATGATCATAATGCTACTATATATCTCTTGTCATGTTGTCCTGGGAGGTATGTCTCAGATCATTCACACTGACATGTACAAAGAACACATCATATATGTACCTGTTCTGGAGTGATGTAAGTGCTTGTGTTATGTGGCGGATCATAGCACCAGACAGACAACTAACAGTAACCTTCCCCTTGTCCAGCTGAGTGAGTGGAACATCTGTGTGCCTGACTATGAAGTCACCTATTACTAGTGTGTTGGGTATGTTGTTTTGCCTTAGGGCCTGTTGTGAGGTACACTGCTTTGGTGTATTATGTGTTTTCTGGCATGTGCTTGGAGGTGCATGTTGCTTGCTTGCCTGTTTAGGAGGACACTCTCTCTTTTTCAGATTAATATTTGTATTCTCAGAGTATGGTAATGTGTATTTATGTGTGTGTTTTGCTGGTGCTTATATTGTAGGTCTATGTGAGACAGTTGGTGTTGTGGTTGTATGACCCTACTCCTCCTGACTGTATTGTCCAGTATTGGGTTGACAGAGCTTGGCCACCGGTTTGACCCTGTGTGTGCCAGCATGTGGTGCATCAACCCATATATGATATGATCATGGCCTATGCTTACAATACACTCACAATACACCTAGTATGATAAGCCTGCTGAGGTTAGCAAATGTGAAAAAAAACTTTGGGCAAACTGTCAGCAAGTAATGTCTGTATTGCACCCTGTAACTCCATATTGCTTGCTGAAGTGCAAAGACGTACTTAGTTTGGATTATGAACCCTGCACTTGCCAACTGTGTGTGTGTGTGTGCATGTGTCTGTCTCTCCCTGGGGAGAGAGCAACCTTTTTGGAGACTACTCACACCCCTTAAAAGTGGTATACTCATCTTTGTCAAGCCTGATGATGCCACCATCCTATAAATATACCTGTGGAAAGGTGAAATCCCAGTAATGTGTATAGTATGTTGTGTAAATGTGTACTGCTATAGTATCATAATGTAGTTAGGTAGGGGTTTGAATCCTGCACTTGCCAACTGTATGTGTGTCTTCCTGGGGAGGAGTAACCTTTTTGGAGAATACTCACACCCCTTAAAAGTGGTATACTCATCTTTGTCAAGTCTGATGATGTCACCATCTTACAAATATACCTGTGGAAAGATGAAATCCCAGTAATGTGTATAGTGCATTGTGTCAATGCGTACTGCTGTAGTATCATAATGTAGTTAGGGAGGAGTTTGAATCCTGCACTTGCCAACTGTGTGTGTATCTCCTTGGGGAGGAGCAAACTTTTTGGAGAATACTCACACCCCTTAAAAGTGGTATACTCATCTTTGTCAAGTCTGATGATGTCACCATCCTACAAATATACCTGTAGAAAAGAGCAATCCCAATGATGTGTATAGCGGGTCATGCAAATGCATACTGCTGAAGTATCATAATGTAGTTAGGGGTTTAAATCTTGCACTTGCCAACTGTGTGCCTCTCCCTGAGGAGAAGCAGCCTTTTTGGAGATTACTCACACCCCTTAAAATTGGTATACTCATCTTTGACAAATCTGATGATGTCACCATCCTACAAATATAACTGTGGAAAGGTGAAATCCCAGTAATGTGTATAGAGTATTGTGTAAATGCATAATGCTGTAGTATCATAATGTACTTAGGAAGGGGTTTGAATCTTGCACTTGCTGACTGTGTGTGTGTATGATACCGTTGGCCACTGTGGAGTGGGTTTTGATTTTTCTAGTGTATGACATATCACAATGTCAACTGTATGTGCATTACACATGTAAAGTAGCTGTGGGGAAAAGCCACATACATACATGTGACCTCAATTATTTCATAGGTGGGTACTCTGCTTTCTCCATGAACACATCTGTTATCTTTGCCAGAGCGTGCTGACACTTTCCAGACCTTAGGTCACTTCTGTATGCTAGTGACAAGCTTAGCCACTGCAGTGATCCCTGGGCTACATCTTCTGTTTCACATCCACTCATCACGGTTTCTATTGAAGAGTGTGAGTGAGGGTTTATGCTTGAGGTATATTTGAATCCAGTTCCAAAGCAAGCAAAGCCTGGCAAAGATGACTGATCATTATAGGTGTGCAACAACCTCTGTGGATCTGCATGCAAACCCTTTATTGCTTATATTTTCCAAAGAGGGATTTCCAAAACCCTTTAGTAATGTGATTATTAAAGGAGAGATGACTAAACACATGGCTCTATGTATACATTAGTACATGTCCCATATTTTGGGGGTTACTACCTGTGTTGTACTCTGGGGATACTTTGTTTTCTAAAAGTGGATAACTATGCTTTATTTGGCTTATAGTTTTACAGCATGGGTTTGACACCAGGTATCTGTCTCTATGATACCCTTTTGGAGGATGTGTGTGTCATCTGGAGAATAAAATATAGCCCACAGTATGCATTTTCATCAGACGTGGGCAGACATATCCCTACTGTGTTTGCTTGTACCTAAGAAAGCTATATGCCAAACAGGAGTGGTCCCAGGACTGAGCGCAGGTGAATACCACTTGTTACTGGCAAAGAATTGTACATGGAGGCTGCAAATGTTACTGTGTGTCCTACATCTGTGCGTTAGTTGTCAATCCATTATCTAACAATCATTTATGGTCAGTCTGTTGAGGTTATGTATAATACCAGAATGTGGGATGGGTATGAATTGCTGGTGAGCTATAGCTTGGCTTTGTGGACCTCACCTATAGCCTTGTTAACTGGCTTGAAGTCTTCTAGGTGTAGGAGCCATGGTCTGGCCTTTAGAGATCCTCAGTGTGTATGGTGCAGTGTTTGCAGGTTCATAATGTCTCTGTTAATGAGTTCCATAATGCTGTGCTCCATAGCCTTCCTGATAACATTTGTCTGGCTTATAGGGTGAGAGTTTCCAGGATCTGTTGTAGTTCTACCCTTAATCAATTTATGTTAACATTTTTACTGGGGGTGACGAGGGTGGTCAGGTTTAAGAATAAGTATATTAGAAGGTTAGCCCAGGTTTGAAGGTTAGTAGACCAAGCCAGATAGGCAGGATTAAGTTGGTTTGTACATGTACTGAGGAGGGATGCAGAGTATATTGTGAAATAGATGCTAAGGATGAAGCCACCAGGTAACAGGAAAAGAGGAATGCCTAAGATGAGGTTTATGGCTGTGGTGAGAGAGGACATGCAGGTGGATGGTGTGACAGCACAAGATGCAGAGGGCAGGAAGAAATGGAAACAGATGATCTACTGTGGCAACCCCTAATGGGAGCATCCGAAAGAGAAGAAGAAGAAGACGTTGTAGCTCAATCCTTGTGGACTGTGAACACCATTACTGTGCATCATTCCACAAGTATGTAACCTGTATAGAGGCTGCATCTGGACAGAGTGTTTTGGTGAGTGGTGACTTCATATGTCAGCTTGTGTATGACACAGCCAGGGACACTGCCCAGTACCATTGTCACTGTGGTTTGGACCTTGCTAAAGAGATGTTTTAACTAGAGCGTCTGTGAATCATCAGGTTTTACATTCTTCAGGTCTGGAAATGTGGCCCTTGTGTAACGACAGGGTGGTGAAATCCGCATTTAAACTGTCTTACAAGAAATTGGTAATGTTAGTCAGCTAAGTGTACTTTGTGACCATTTACATTAACTGTGACCCAATCTGAGATTTCCCCTGTAGATTATACACAACACTAAAGAAAGCTTTAGTGTTTTTGGAATCCTTGTCATTTTGTATTTTGAAGCTTGCCTTGTATGTTTACTGAGGGATTGTATTTTCCCAATGATACTGACCAAAGAGGTTATCCCTTCTTGGTATGTAACTCTTTTTTGGTACAACTTCACACCTTCTATTATATATTTAGTTTATGGCAGGGGTCCGTGAGACTAATGCACTTTTACTGTATAAGTGAGAATTTCTTGTATTTGTGATAGCATGGTCCATGTAACCCTGTAGGTGAACAGTGTGCATTACTAAAGGATTATGCAGCTGGGACAGTGTTAATCTTAGTACTGCAAACCAATGACAGATAGCAACAACAGCATCACCCACAGCACAGTGTCAACCAGTGTCATACACACACATGCGTACTCAAGTTCCAAAATGTGTGTAGAAAAATGCATACTGGCCACCAATAGAAACTATGGAGTGTTAATACTGGCCAATACAGGGCATGTCACCCTGCCCATGTGTCCAATATGCATGTACATGCAGACAGTGCACCTCCACCATGTTCACAAATGGACACTTGCAAACCTGTGTTGCACACACCCCACACTTACTGTCCACTGTATAACGCATGCTGACACAGCTACACACATCAGCCAAGTGGCACATGGGCAGACAAATCACATTTGGAATAAACACTGGTGAAAACAATACAACATTGCTAATTACAGCTTTAATGCATCATGCCTGCTCAGCTACACCTTCAAGGATATCATTACACTTTACTGCTGACAACATGCTACACATCCAACCATTGCTATACTTTATTAAAGTCACCCTGTGCATCAGCACCATGTTAGTCTGTTCCTGCATCAATGTTACAGATGACAGGAGGTGGCACAGGTTTCATCATATGCACAGGGTATGTTGTTGGTTTGCCAGAGGCCAACACTGAGCCATACAATCGACATGTGTGTGTGTGTGTGTGTGTGTGTGTGTGTGTGTGTGTGTGAGGGCCATGAGTACTGTTATGGGCCAATGTTGATATAATGTGTGCGGGTATGTGTTTGCCCTAGGTTTCTGGTTTATGTGTGTGTGTCTGCATGCACATAGTTCCACCATGTGGCTGCCATATACAGGGATTTGTGAGACAGCTACAGACTGTACCTGGCAGGCTTTACAGATCACCGTCTCTGGTCATGGATACGGAACCTGTGCCTGGCAGGGGTGCTACAGACAGTATCAGGTACTAATCCAGTTTGGGTACTATCCGAAGAGGTTGACATATGTCCACTGGTTCCAGGTCCCTGCTGGGACTGGCCAGAGCCACATGCATGTAATCTGCTAGGACGGTCTATGGACAGCCCCCCCCCCCCAACATTGCTGGGTCTGGTACTGGCACTACGGGAGCAGCTGTGACTTACTGGATGTCCATGGTGACCTCCAGCTGCTGATGTTGCTGGCATACATCCACGTCGATATCTCAACCATCCCGCACTGTCCTGACACATGGACATGACATTGTGGAGGACATCCAATGTCTCACCCCAACGTCTATCAATGACCTCAGTGTCGTTACTTATGGCACCTGCTAGGTCATGGATACTGTCATTTACAGAGGTGTAATGATCCCTCTGTGTCCTTAGGCCCTGTCTGGTGTACCACCCCATTTGTGTCTGTGCCTCCATGACAGCTTGGAACAAGCATGTGGTAGAAGGAGGTGTGGCACATCTGCCAGGGGCATGATGACCAGCAGTGCTCTGACGAGAACCCCTGGGCATCTGCCTATGTGGTACCATTCCAGACATCTGGCTACTGGCTATGGCTGCAGTGTCCAGATACATGTGCCATAGATACCACACTGTCCTGGCCAGTGCCAACCATACACTCTCCCTCAGCTTAGGGCAATGGTGATGATGGATGTACAGGCAGTATGACTACGTGCATGGATGGGGTGGAGACTTGTGTACTGTCAATTGGTGGTCCAACAACAGACCCTGACAAACCTGCCTGTGTCTCAACACACCTATCATCATCATCACTGTCTGTCTCAGTGACATCAGGTTCCCTGCTGTACTGAACCAGCCCCACCTCGGCACATGTGAGAGGAAAACAGGAAACACACTTTAAGACCTGAACATGACTTCAGACCACATGCACACATGAGCACATGCACATGTGCGCACTTGGACACATGCACACATGCACACATGCACACATGCGCACATGTGCACATGCACACATGCACACATACAAAACTACAATCCTCCCTAAAGCAGACACACACAGCACCAGCAATCACAGAACATACACAATAGCAGGTGATGGTGGGGTAGAGTATCAAAAGCAAAACAGTCATATCACACATGTCAGCATGCAGGACATGTGTTGCTCAACAGCATGCAGTGCAAGTGTAGTCAGTCCTTGTTACTAACAGTATACATGGCTTTGATGCATGTGTTTTGTTATTAGGTGATGGCCCTCCCCCTGGAACACAATGCATACATGGACACAACATTGCTGTGCAGGTATTCATAACCCTGTAATGTACTGTGCATCATAACTCACAGGTGTACATACCATTGCTGGATGTGTATCTGTGTGTCAGATAGGCATCCAATGCTGATTACAGCCTATGTGTCTTTAGCAAATAATTGTGGACACATTTTTAGCACATGCATGATGAGTATTCATACAACATCATCAGTGGTGCATGGATAATTGATGGAATACCATTCGGCCACATACCCAATGTACAGTACTTATGGTGAGTGTAGTTCATATTGTAGACATGCCAGTCTCATCCATGACATGGCATGCTAAAACACAACTGCATATTTAAACACTACACATACCCAATATGTGCCATATGACCTAGCCACTCAATAGCATCACAAGACATATGTGTCAGTTGTGCAAATGGTGATTGGTATGCATACTGTTTAGAGGTGCATATGTGTGCACACATGCATCATTATGGTGTGTAGCAATGACAGCTATGTGTAGTACTGTGGTTAAAATAACTGGATGGGGTATAGGCTCATAGGTTCATAGGTTCATAGATTAGTACTAAGCTAACTGCCCTTGCGAGCCATTTTAAGCCTAGCCAATTATCCCTTGTGAGACTCAAACCCTGCACCTTGTGTTTGTAAGGCAAACACCTTAACCATTAGGCCACCCTCCCAACCCTAGTATAGTACCATAGGCCATCATCATGATGCATCAGGTGGTCACTCAAGACTACAAATGTTTCACAAACCAGCACTAATCATGCTGTGCCGGAACTGTACTACCTTGGCTAAATTCACCATTTCACAACCAGTTGTTACGTGAGTTTGTAAGGAGGCCAATAAGGAGCATTCCCTGACATGAATGTGTAGTGTGTTGCAGAGTGTTTAAATGCCCCAGGATAGGCCTCTACCCCTCAGGTATATTATGTGTAATGTGTGGATGAGATTTTGGATACTGGAGTGTGTCTTTACAGAGGGTTTGGGAATCCTTTATGTGTAGCATGTTAAAATGCTCTGTGTATGACATAGATAAAGAAGTTATGTCTTACCATAACGTTCCATCTGTATTGTTGATCCTCATTCAGTCATTACGTATGGGTATTGGTTCTGACCTCGGAACCGAGCCGGCCATTTTCCAAGCTCGCGTCAGCTTCAAGCTCTCGAGCTAAACTCGTACCCACAATTCCCCTCTCCCTGTTACCTCAGATTGAGTTTGCAAGTTAAAGAAGGTAGAGGCTACCTCTGGTCAAATAACCTAAGAGAACTGGATGGTGAGATCCACTAGAAACCACAGGAGGGGGAAGGAGGGAGGGTCGTAATGACTGAATGAGGATCAACAATACAGATGGAACGTTATGGCAAGACATAACTTCTTTATCTGATATTGTTAATACTCGTTCATTCCTTACGTATGGGACAGAGTCCCCCGCTACCTCTATTCCTGGGAGGCTCTCATGGAGGGATATTCCTGAGCACCATAGAACCGAAAGATGCTCTTCCCCTGGAGGCCAAATCCAGTTTGTAATGATTGATGAAGCTATGAGGCGTAGCTCAAGTTGCAGCTGCACAGATGTCATGTAAAGAAGCTCTGGCATGGAAGGCAGCAGAAGTTGCCACCGACCTTGTTGAATGAGCTTTCATGGCAGTAGGTTTTGCAACGGGATATTACGTTGTGTGTAAATAAAGGTTACACAGTCCTTCAACCATCTAGCTAATGTGACCTTAGCAACAGCCGATCCTAATCTAGGTCCATAAAAAGCCAAAAATAACTGGTCAGATTTACGAAAGGTTTTAGTCCTGTTTAGGTAAAAATGGATTTGCCTGTGTATATCAAGGGCATGTAGGCAATACTCTCCTCTGTTTGAATGATTGGGAAAGAAAACTGGCAATTCAATGGCTTGATTAATGGACATTTCCGAGATCACTTTAGGCAGAAATGAAGGATTAGTTCTCAGAGACACTCTATCTCTATGAAAAATCAAGTATGGGCTCTTGATACATAAAGCTTGAAGTTCAGATATACGTATGGCAGATGAAATAGCTAGCAAAAACAAGGTTTTCCATGACAAATACTTGAGGTCGCAAGAAGAGGCTGGTTCGAAAGGTGCCATTGTCAGAGCTTGTAGAACTAATGATAAATCCCATGGTTGAATAAGTTCTCTAAAAGGTGGCTTCAGATGATTCACACCTTTTATGAACGTCTTGCACAATTTATGGGACATAAGAGAGGAATCTTGGACACCCTCATGAAAATTAGAGATTGCAGCTGAATGAACTCTAATGGTAGAGGCCGATAGACCTGATTGAAACAGGTCGGCCAGATGGTCTAGTATTATCGACACTGGTGCTGAAAAGGGGTCTACTTGTTTATCTTTCAGCCAACAGGTAAATCTTTTCCACTTGCTCAGATAAGTAATTCTAATGGAGGACTTATGAGAAGCAATGAGAATATCACGTACTGGTAAAGAAAGATCATTCTGCCTGGCAATCAAGGGAATTGGAGTAGCCAAGTTGTTAGCTTCAAGCTGTTTAGGCTTGGATGAATCAGGTTCTGTGGGTGTGAGATCAACTCCGGGATTGCATGGAGGATACATGGTTGATCTAGTAGGTGAGGCCAAAGGAATGGGAACCAAATCTGTCATGGCCTCTATGGTGCTATGAGGATTACCTTGCTCTTCAACCTCTGGACTTTCTTCAGAAACTGGGGACTGACAGGAAAGGGCGGAAATGCGTAGAGAAGACCTGAGGGCCAATCGTGGACTAGACTATCCCTGGGTGACTGTCCCGGAGGGGGAATCAGGGTGAAATAGTTGCTGCATTTGTAGTTGGCCGGGGATGCAAAGAGGTCGCAGCAAGGATGGCCCCAGCGGTGGAAGATCTCCGCTGCTATCAAGGGATTCAGGGACCACTTGTGAGGTTGCAGAATGCACCTGCTGAGCCTGTCTGCTATCACGTTGGAACTCTCGGGAATGTGCGTCGCTAGAAGAAAACGGTTGGTAGCCATCGCCCATTGCCATATCCTCATGGTCTCTCGACAAAGGGGGGTAAGATTTGGTTCCACCTTGCTTGTTGATGTACCAGACCACCGCCATGTTGTCTGATTGAATCGCAATTGTCCCAGATGGCAGCAGGGGATGGAATGCTTGCAACGCCAGAAGCACCGCCCTCAGCTCTAGAACATTTATATGCAGATGGGCCTCCAGTTGGGACCAAGTGCCTTGGACTGTCTGTCCCTGACATAGCCCCCCCCACCTCATCAGGGAGGTGTCCGTGGTCACTGTGGCCTTGGGTTGCTGGGGGAAAAGGGGCGAGACCATTGAGGGAGATTGTGTGTCATCCATCAATTTAAATCCTGTTTGCACCTGTGGGTTACTCGAATCATGACTGAAAGGGGATGCTGAAAAGGATACCACTGGGTGAGCAGTAGTCATTGTAGAAGCCTCATGTGAAACCTGGCCAGGGGAACAATGGTGATGGAGGCTGCCATGGAACCCAACAGCTGTAGAATTGAGTGAGCCATGGATTTTTCCTTTGAAAGGATTGGAATTAGTTGTTGCTTTATCCTTAAAATTCTGTGCTCTGGAATAGCAGCTCTGCAGTTTTTTGTGTCCAAGATAACCCCTATGAATTATGTCGACTGAGATGGGGTGAGACTGGATTTCTGCCAGTTTATGGTTATACCTAGCCTTTGAGCAGTGAGGAGAGAGTATGCCGGAGCTTTTTCTAGTAGATGTCTGGTGGGGGTGGAAATGAGCCAGTCATCTAGGTACGGAAACACTTGGAATCCTTGAAGTTGCAAGTGGGCTGTGACAACTGCCATGCACTTTGTGAACACTCTGGGGGCTGTAGAGAGTCCGAAGGGCAGTGCTCTGCACTGGTAGTGAGTGGCTCCCACAAGGAAGCACAGAAATCTTCATGATGGCCTGTCCACCTTTATGTGGTAGTACGCATCTTGAAGATCTAATCAGCACATCCAATCATCTTTTTCAAAATCAGGAGGATAGACTGTATAGTGACCATCCAGAATTTTTGTACTCTCACAAACTTGTTCAATACACTGCGATCCAAAATTGGTCTCCAGTCCCTAGTTTTCTTTGGCACCAAAAATAGTCTTGAGTAGAATCCGGATCCTATCTGGTCTGGAGGGACTATTTGGATGACTCTTTTTCTTAGCAGATTTTCTATCTCTAGTGCTGCTTCTTCTCTTTGACTGGGTGGAACGTCGGGAAGATTTTTTGAAGGGATGGGACAAAGATCGAAGGGGATATGATAACCTCTGGTTATGATCCTTTGTACCCAAGAATCGGTGGTGATGGTTACCAGGCAGAAGGGTACAAGGAGAAACATCCCCCAACCACCTCCAGAGGAAAGGAGTTGGGCCGCTCTTCATGAGCACTGGTAGGATTGACAAGGGAAAGAATCCCTGGAACCCTGGTCATGCGGTCCCCCTCTGCCCTGAAAGGAGCATCTTCCCTGTGAGTTTCCCCCTCTGCCTCTGGGGGAGAACTCAGCCTGTGTGTCACGGAAAGGACCCTGAGATTTCTTGAACCAAATCTTCCCACTCTTTTGGTTTCGGAAGAAAGCACATTGAGAGGAAGAATAATGGACATCTATGGCAGAAACGGTCTTACCGTCTTGTTCACATCTGGCCAGTATGCTTTTAACTTTGGGCCCAAACAACGAAGAGGGCTCAATGGGGGCATTAAGAAATGAAGACTTAAAAGGTTCCATGAAGTTGCACAAGTGCATCCAGGTGTGTCATCTCAAGACCGCAGCTGAACCTGCCACTCTAGCTGCTCCTCCTGATGAGTGAGATATCAATCGCATAGAGGAGTTAGATATAGACTCAATGGTGGCCAGCTGAGAGGCCACTTTGTCACGGACCTCATCAGATACTGCACCAGCCAAGGTTTCAAAGAGCTCAGAAACCAGATCCCTTTGAAGCCTGGTAAAATGTGCCATATAATTCTGGGACTTGATAGCAAAGGTCACTGAAGCAAAAGTGCACTTCCCTATTCTGCCCAGGGCCCGGGACTCCCTGTTAGGTGGATGGACAGTCTGGCTTTCTTCTTCTGTCAGATCTTTTTTTGTTGCGGCTGCCACCACCAAAGCATCTACAGGAAGACCTTTGGACCAATGGGGATCTTAAGCAGGAGGGGACAAGATCTTATCTGGCCTCTGGGGAATAGCTTCAACAATATCAGGGGTCTTCCAACCAGCTGGATGATGAACTTGACAAGTTCATCGGCAGGTGGAGTAACCCAGGAGGTAGGAGGCCAGGCGAGAAAAGCCTGCAGGAACACAGATTCCTCAGGGGTCGGATTAGAGGGCTGCCAGTCACCTCTCTGATTCAGGATTTCAAGGATATCACCAAAGGATACCTCAGAGGGTGACCGAGGGGATCCTTCCCCCTCATCGAAATCTGTGTCTTCGGTGAGATACTCCTCTGTGGAGTCCATGTGCTTCCTCTTACACAAACTTTTCCGGTGGACGTCCTCAGCGGGAGAAGCTGGGGAAGACAATGGAAAAGGGGAATCCTGAGTGAATATGTCCTGAGGCCCTTGCACCCGGTGTCCGCTAGGTGCAACTTGTGAAACCAGTGTACCAGAGGAGGGCGGAGGTATAGACAGTGTGATATTGCCAACAGCAGCGAAAGCCTTCTACATCAGTTGGAAGGCTTGTCCACCCGGAGAAGAGTGTATGTCAAGGACAGGGGGCACTCCTTCCCTAAGTGGCTCAGCCTGCCGACTCGGAGTCCCTGGATGGCTGTGGAGCAGCAAGCTATGCGTATCACAGCTGACATCCTGGTTCATAGCAAAACTTTCCTGCCATGAAGGAACTGCGGTTCCTTAGTGAGATCCATAAAGGCAACCGCAGAAGGGGAAGACTGTACTATATCCATGGACTTCAAAGGCAATGAAGGAGGAGAATAAGAAGGTGTCCTTGGAGATGGGTGATCACCTCCCAAGGAAGGATAGTTCCTGGGGGGTGGAATACCTCTGGCCTGATCCACAAGACGCAACACATCATGTTCAGAAAGACTTCTAGTGGACCTCACAGAGACTGAGGGAGAAACAGGCCTGTCCACAAAAGAGGCAGACTCGGTGCCCATCTCATCTGGTCGCACTGAGGACAATGGTGCAGAGAAAGACTGAACTAGTGTAGTCTGCACCAAAGAAGTCATGGGTGCTGATGTCACTGTCTGTACCGACACAGGGATCGGTGCCAAAGTGGTTGTCAGTGCCGACGAAACTGGAACCAACAAAACTTGAGTCAGTAATAAAGATCTCGGAGCTGATCCGGTCAAGGTCTGTGCTGACTGAACGGTCGGCGCTGATACAGTGGTAAAGGTCTGAACTGAAGAGCCCCTCGGTGCCGACATGTAGAAGGCTGCAGGAGAGGACGGAGCTGAAATCACTAATGGAGCCGATGGCCTCTGTGCTGAAGGTCTGGGCACCGAAAGCACTGGAGCTGACTGAGAGAGCTCCGGAGCAGAAATTTTAGACTTTTTAGATTTTGGTTGGTGAGAGTCCCCAGCTGGGGATGAAGGCAAGGATTTAGCCATAGTAGAAACATCCATTTTCTTATGGGCTTTAGGAGAGGTTGAGACATCTGACCTAGAAATAGCCTCTGAAAAGGGAGATTTTAGAAGTCCCTTCAGTATCAGCTTATTTTTCCTTTCTAACAAACTTCTATTAGAACAGTTTTCACATATAGTACAAGGTGATTCAACAGATAAATGGGAAGCTCCCAAACAATAAACACATAAAGAGTGTGCATCAGAAGTAGGCAGTTTGTGTCCACAATCAGAACATCGCTTAAACCCCAGACTACCCTTTTTATCTGCCATATTAACAAATAGAAAAGTACCAGCAATGGTACAAGAGAGTACCCGAAGGCATGAAAAAGAAAGGGCAGGCATTACCAACGATGGTAAGGAGAAATTACCTCGTGGTAAAAAGGAAAGTAGAGGAAGAAAAAAATCTGAGGAAATTATGAACGCTAGATGCGATAGGGTAAGAAACAATAAAATATCAACTTTTCTGACAGAAGAGTAATTTGTAAAGCAATTAAACAACAATTGACTGTACTTAGCTCAAGAGAAGTAGCTTGACATGACCGGATGGCAACGCATATAGCACATTTAACATTCTACAGTACAGATATCACTGAACTGCCATATATAGCAACCTATAAGCTAACCGTATATAGCAACCTATAAGCTAACCGAGAGTGAAACACTGTAACTGCCACTTATCACTGCTCACCCCACAAACTGCTTGAAAGTGCCTTGCTCACTCTCTATCTAATGAACCATCTTCTGCACAGCAACAAAATAAAATCACTATATAAAACTATACAAGAGTACCTGGCACACTGTATGCAACATGATGCACCACCTAGCCACAGCAGATATACATCAAGCTGATGTGTAAAGAAATATATCATCCATCACAATCAGTGTAAGGTCCAGTAAATGTATTACTATTATACCACACAACTTGTTAATGCGACATCAGTGGCCAAAATATGTGCACAATTGGGAATATAGGTCACATATTGCTGTATTACACTATGAATGTTGCTAGATACGCAGTTATATGTTTTACCACACATATGTCAAAGGACATGTTACAGACATACCCACACACACATCAGACATAATTACAGGACACAAAGGTATGACAACCCAGATAAGCTTTCAATGTGTACTATACAGTACTGTGTGTCAGTACTTACACAGCCTTAATCTTGAGAAATGTAATCTGTGATGTATACAGGGACCACACAAAACAGTGGATGCAAGCAATGTGGACATACACCTTACTTTGCTGTACAGGCCCAGAGCTTCAAGTAGTATTACAGTACACACAGGATTTGCATTCAACATTGGTACCAATCAATAATCATAGATGTAGTGCTTTAGCCTCCAGTGACATACCCTAGTTAAAACCAAGGGACTTAATCACACTGTATGCAATAGCGCTTGTTCTGCCTAGCAACAGAATACACAGCTTTTGCTAGGATCAAAGCAAGGACCCATAATACCATAACATAAACAGTTTCCCGCTAAGCTATCCCACAGATACATATCTTTGACGTATTCACAAACATATTGACCATCACAGTCAGTCAACAGTACAGAGAATCTATTGCAACAAGTAGATGTAGGTGTGTATGAGTATATACATATATATATATATATATATATATATATATATATATATATATATATATACATATACACATCCATTTGTCTACATATACATATATATGTAGGCACATATACATTTCACCTTTCATAGTGAGAATATCAATTATACAAAGGATGTAAGGTGTACAGTAATGTAATAAAATCGCACAGTCTTGGGATAAATGCATTGAAGGTGTTCACAGCCCAGGTAGCTTTAGCAGGCCTTACTGGCTTCAACATTGCGAACTGAACAAACCACCCACAGTGTTTAACCACCACATGTCATATACCAGCACTGTATGCTGTCTTGTTTGTCACACACTAAAACCTACATACAAATATGTGCATGCTAACCTTCACCAACATATACATATCTCCCCTTCACAAACAATTGCAATATGTCCCCTGCTCTATGCACATATACAGATGTGAATATATATGACACATATATATTTCTCCGTATGTGTGTGGCATACACACACAAGGTCCACACTGTTGTAAGTCCCTGGACCTCACAGCTGAACTGTTGGGCCTTGCTGCAACACAAACAGATGTCACATATGAACACACACTAACATTAGGGGGGTATATATGGCAACAGATGCTAGATAAGCATACTAGACTGCTACAGCAGTTGCCAGTGCTATGCTACACTTTAATATGACTATCATGCATGTGTTGTTCTGTCACACCCATGTTTATATAATGTTAGCGCTAATCCCCCCAACAGCCATTGGCCACACTACTGTACAGAACACAGGTAACATGGATCAGATCTTTGACATTTAATGCTGAGCTACACATTTCACAGGTATGTCCCACCACCCACAGGTACACACAGTATTGTCCATAGCAGTAGTTAAGCAGAACATCTGTGCTAAAGAAGTACTGCTGCCACATATGAATGGTTCACATTATGTAGACTATTCTTCAATAACATCTGCTACATGCCAGTAAATACATATGTGTCACATACCTTTCCTTTGTATGATTTGGTAATATTTCTTTTTCCTTTTCTCTGTCTCTCTCTCTCTCTTTCAATCTCTGCAATACAGTGATTGAGTTTGTTGGCAGAGATTGCAGCCTGCTTTTGTAGGAATTTGCACATGCGGATGTGATGGCCTCTACACCAATTAGTGGCCACCATTTGCTAATTGCATGCAGCCTGCTGTGTAGTAATTGCAGTAATAACTGTCATAGCAACCCAGTACTATAAATTGCTGACTCATGTAGGCGTGGCCCATTCAGCTTTCCAAGACGGAGATCATCCTTGTTTGCTGTGGGCATCATTGTTTAAGACAGACGATTGGTATAGTTCTTATATCAGAAGCCAGGGGTGTAGCCAGAGATTTACATTTTGCTAATGTTGCTGCTTCCAGTACCCACTTGTCAGTGTAGAAATGTAGTCACCCTTCAAAATGCTACCTCAAGATACATGGAAAGATGTACTTTCTTTTCAACTGTTACAATTAACTGCCATACAAAGCTAGTTATTGATATGTATTCCTTTGGCACAAGAATTGTTTGTGAACTGCTATACTGTGAATATTCATTTACTCAGTTCTAAACAGTTTATGCTTTTTTAGTGTTGACATTAGCACAAGCTGCTCAGAAAAACTGGACACATTTCAGTACTGTGAGTATGCTTACCTACATCTTTGGTAGACCCTGCACACACAGGTATATTCTACATTTGGGTAGGTTTGCAGAAGTACAGAGAGCGTAAGTAGTATTGTGTGGATTTTATCTTGTTGGACTTACAGGGTTGCTGTGTACATGTTAGTTTATCAAGGCAAGTAGTCTGTCTGCGTAACTCCCAACTGTGGACCTATCAACATGATAGCCAGAGAATAGCCTGTTATTTTTTTGTCTGTGCACCACACAGGTCTTTTTAGCAACAGAGCAATGGCATTCTTATAGTTGGTTGCTACCAGTACATGACTACATCCATTTGTATTTCAGTGTTGTTTTGCTACATAAGTGTATGCTTCTAAAACTCATTCCAAAGCTATTTGCACAGTGTGTAACAGCAGAAAGGCTGATATGCCTCTGTGTTTCTGCCTCTGCCAGACCTCTCAACCAATCAGGTACATATCTGAACAGACTCAGGGAAAAGTCAAGAAAAAGTCAGGGACAATCAGGGACACCTTTAAAATATTAGTGCCATTAGGTTGAGACACTGAGAGAATCAGAGCATATGAATTAATACACCTTTTCTGAAATAAAAGAAGTGTCTAACTCTTAATTATTGTCATTATTCATTAAGTGTAATTCACCACCTTTCTGGCCAAAGTCAGTAGTTTTCGGAGGGATTCAGAGGGACAGAGCTAAAATTTGTGTCAAAATCAGGGACATCCCTGAAAATTAGGGACAGTTGGGAGGTATGGCCTCTGCCCTAAACAGATATGCCAATGTTTGTCCTGCTGTGATACTGTGTGGAGTTGTAAAGTGATGGTGTAACATTATTTCCTGCTAGAATCCCTGCTTCGCTTATCACAGTCATGTAATGTAATCCCACAACAACTGTTGGTCAACATCCACAGAACAAGTTGTGTGGTATGGTATTCCTATTTTTCCTTTACATTCACTCATTCTGATGCATGACATAATTATTTAAGCACCAACTTGATGTATATCTACTGTGGCTTAGTGGTACTTCATGGTGTGTAGTGTGTGTAAGGTCCGGGGTTCGAGACTTACAGAGGTGTTTTATTTTGCTCCTGAGCAGAACAAGGGCTCTCACATACAGAGTGACTAAGACACTTTTAAGCAGTTGGAAGCAGGTTTGCGCATTGCTGTGCATTGCTTAGCCAAGCGCAAACAAGCACAAACCCGTGCAATCCCACTAACTACTGCTTAATAGTGCTTACTCCCGCTCACCTCCACGCTCACTCCTTTCAAAGAAAAGAAAAGTGGGGAGATAGGAAAATGGTGAAAAAGGTGCAGAAAAAGGGAAAGACAGTATGGAAAATAGCTCAGGATGTGCAGGACGGGTGTAGGGAATGTCCATAGCTGCCCATTTTTTCAACAGCAACAGCTGTGCATATGCAATACATTTGGAGGTAGATATGAAACCTTCAACCCCTGAGAGAGGGGTGAGGACAACAAAGTATGTTGTAATGCCAATTAAATAACATTTCTTGTGTCCAGTGGACATGTGTGCAAAATGGGCAGCTATGTATGGGGCTTCATTTTTTTTTTGGGAGCAGATTGCCCTTTGTTTTTTCAGGTGACAGTGGAATGTGGGGTAGGGGAAGTAGGTATTTTTGGGAAGGTAGGTTGGGGAGGTAAACAGACAAGACAAACAAGATGCATACAGGGGCGGTATATGACATGTGGTGGGTGAACACCTTTGACGGGGAGGGATGTTTGGAAATCACAAACCCATGAGCCCCCAGATGGAAACAGTGGGACTGAGCTCCCCATCCATGGGCAGTCACCACTGCACCTTCACGGCCCAGGGGGTGGCTGTGCTGGGGGCTGTGTAGGAGGGGCAGGCTGACCCGGGAGTTGTGCCACTCGGGCCTCAAGCTGGCATAGAGTTTCTGCAACAGAACATTCAATCTCTCTATGCACCATAGCCTGGACCGTTCGAAGGGTGATAGGTACCCCTCCTCCGCCCACGCTTGCACGGGGAGAACGAGCCCCATCCCCTGCAGCACTTCCACCTGAAGGTGGCACAGGGCCAGTGGAGGAGGAGGCCCCAGGCTGGGCACCAAATCTGCTGGTGCCAGGTGCCATGGCCAGCTGAGGTGGGACAGGTGGGTCTGCTGGGACTGGCCTTCCCATACAAACTATGTTTTGGAGAGTTTAATAAAGATATGGGTTAGTAACAGTCAATAGCATTCCCAATTAGTTATAAGAGCATTCAGAAGTATCCCCATTAACCCAACACACCAGATTTTCAACAGTTGAAAAGCAAGCATAACACATGCATATATAGAACAATAGTGGACATTACAGCAGCATGCAGGTTGAATTGATGGCAACAGGCCACCAATATTGTGGTATTTTTAACAGGGCACATGCATAGAAATTAATGCAAATATTTATAAACCAATAGGACATATGTCTCAACAAATGTTTTGAGATTAGACATGCCAATTGAGGTGTGGAATTGCATTTTATATGCACATACAGTAGGGTGGGAAAAATAGCTCAATTAACAACTTATATATCCTTCTAGTTTTCACTACATTCCTATTAACTATAGTTATACGTCCCTTACATGTATTATTGCACTACCCAATGTCCTTATATTGTGCAATTGGATTTTGCTAGATCATTATATACATGAGCTGTATCTTACATACAAACTGTCCAAAATGCAGATGTTACTGCAGCATATTTTGAGAGTTGCTCACACACACACTACTGCTAAGATGGTACACTGACAGATCTACTTTCATATAATTATCTAGATATGTTCAGATGAAAGTATCAGTTATATGTTAACAGCTCCTTACATTTCTGGCAGCACACTGACAGTTGAGGGCTTGTACATATGCATACAAGCTACTGGCATTCCCTTCATCCACGTTATATGGGCCTACCCAAGTGTGGGTTGACACTGCTTAATACAACACTACTATTTGTAGAATGCAACAGTACAACAACATATCAAAGAAAATAACACAGACGCACTCCATGAATCATACATTTATTAAAGGATTATTACACCTTTATTTATTGGTTTTAAAGACTTTTTGAAGGCTCTCTCATTTATTTTATATAACAGTGCATGCAGAATAATTACTAACCTGCCTGATGATGCAGCCTTTGCAGCCCATCTTCATGGGCTTGCTGGTTCATAGCCCGGACACCTGCAGCTGTGAAGTAAATGTAGTGATATTGATACATACCTATCCATAGTACAGACAAGCATAGCCATTCTTAACTACTTAATACAATGGCTACTTACTCAGTACTGGGGCATTACGTATAGTATGGGATTCCTGGATCCACTGGTCCAGTTGATCCTCCCTACGTCACTTCAGGTCAGAATAATGGTGCCTGACCTGGTCACCAGTCCGAGGAACACCAGTGGCACTGGGGAGATCATGGGCAAGACTGTTCCAGGCCTCCATTTTATATTGGGTACCTTGGTACTGGCCTGCAGGAGTCTTTCCTCATGATTGTGGACAAGGAGCCAAACCATTACTTTGGACTCCTCGATGCCCCAGCGTTGCACTCTAAATCGAGTACCTTCTCCAACACCGGCCATGCTGACTGCAGAAGGAAGCGCAACCAGTTATAGCAAGTATTCCCACCTGTGGAGCTTAAATATGCCTCATTTCCTGCACTTATTTGTGATTGGCCAATTTTGGAAAAACTCAGCTGTAGGCACGCCTGCTTAGCTGATGTTGGCAATGTTTAAAATTCCTTTGATAGATATGTGTCTGTTGAATGTGCATGTTTATGAAATGCTGTCATGGCTTAGTGGTTAAGTACTGTGACTATAGTGCACAGTATCCTGAGTTCGAGCCCTATCACTGCTTTTTATTTTCCTACTGGGCAGACCTGACTGGTTAAGGTACAGTAAAGGAGGTGTGGCTGTGTTTAACCGACTTTGCTCAACTTTGCCCGACTTTGCCCAACGTTGCTCAACACTGCTCGATGTTGCTCAACGTTGCTCGACGTTGCTCGACATTGCTCGACATTGCCCGACGTTGCGCTGGTTAGCGTGGTGCGCAGCTATGAGCAAAGACATTGCGCTGGTTAATGCGGTGCACAGCTACGGGCAATTGGATTTAAATACGCTCAATACTGGTAAAATGTGCTTAGAAGTACTTTATATTGCTTAATATAGGGTACTCATGCCTCAGAATGCATAACCATTTCACCTTCATATATATATATATATATATATATATATATATATATATATATATATATATATATATATATAAAATTCGTTCACTACTGCATTTAACATTTCAATGCTTTTTACAAAACTTATACATAAAAATATCAAGAAATAGTTTTGTATACAGATTTCCAACAGAAAATGGAATGTGCAGTAGTGGGACTCAAACCAGGAATGCCTCCTCTTTGTGCAAGGGCTCTAACCACTACGGTATCGCTATTTTGCTTAATTTGCATATATCTTTCTTATTATCCTCTTCTGGGTCTAAGCTGCTAACTGTAGCTAAGCAATGGGCAAATCCATGCAAAAGTACAAATATGGGCAGCTATATCGGATGAAAGAAAAAAAAAAGAAAAAAACTCTTTTTATTTGTAATTTGGTCAGTTGTTTAACATATGGGGGAGTGTAGTGTTACATTGTGCACATGTGAGCGGACTCGCTCATGTAACTCGAAATTGCGGCGTTTCTTCATTGTAGGGGTGTGGATTTTTGGACTGCTTGGCAGTGCGACATGCCCCCTACACTTGTCCATGCTCCGTGTAAGCTTTAGAATTGAGGCAGCACATCCTCATTAATACGCATGGTGCACTGCCATCATACTCTTAGACTGGCGCTTCCATGTAAGACTAATCTAGTCTTACACGAAAGATTAGTAAACCCGGGGGAAAGTCATTTGTAAATATTAATATGATCCACAAGCTTGTTCTACACATGTAAGAAAACTGTTATATGCTGAGCTTCAAAAATGTAATCACAGTGCACCCTGCTGGAAAACAGCAGACATGTGTATATGGGCTATATGCCAATGCAAATTTATATTTTCATATTAGAAATGGAATATACAGAGTTAACTTGCAAAACTGTAAGAAAATAAGTTGATAAAAGAGTTTTATGATGCGTTATAAAGTCATTTTATCTCAAGCTAAGAGACAGGATATCTAAGCTAGGGACTTGAATCAGGGTCTGTATTAGAAAATACCAAACTCCCATGGCTGGCCCAGTTCTGTATCAGAAAACTTTATTCACACTGTGTACAAAACTACAACAGATAATTTACTAATATGCCTAAACAACATAACCAGAATGTACAAACAAATATACGCTGTTCATCAATTTCTGCTCTTGTGAGGGGCTGCACCCCCCCGCTAATCATATAAGCCAACTCCAAGATCTCACTACTGTGAGGAAATGGCAAATTTCCCGATCCTCCATGTACCGCGATCTCACTGTAAACAATTTGTTGAACGGCATGTTCGATGTCATAGCTCCAAAAATGGCTTTCATTGAGCAGTCTTTACAAATAACTTAATAGGGACCCCAAACACACAGCACTTCCAGATCAAGCAGTAACATAATGTTTCTACATAATACTGCATTTACACACAAAACGTTCAACATACATCTACTTTACTTACAAAGTTCAAAATTATGCTAATATGCATATTACCTCTTTAATAGTTATAATTTACTCAACTGACTGTGACACGATGTCCTAGTAACGTACTACATGACAACATTTCACTTGACCAACCATAACTTTTCGAGAACGGTGCTGTTGATATTTACATCATTTGCTATTGTAGTACTTTGATGTTTTGGTGTCGATATTTATGTTTTTGGCAATATTAATGTTCAATAATGTAGTATAGACCCCTTTTTTCTATTGTCTGGAAACGGAGGTAATTACAAGTTTCCAAGGTAATTATTTTATGACAACCAGTTTCAGGCAAGCTTCTAAGAGAGAATTGTCAGCTTCTGAGAGATAACTATTTTTAACAGAGCCATGTTAAAAATGTTAGTCCCTGCTAGCCTGGAAAATTTAGGCAGAGGTAACAAGAATGATGTAATCTGAGATGATTCAGCAGTAATGTGTATTATTAATTTAAGAACCATCTCAAAGAGAAAGACTGCATTTTGTATTTTGTTCTGAATCTGACAACATCACCAGCACTTTGCCTTGTTCTGTAAGTAAGGTATTTAAAACCTAGTTTCTCTTGGAAATAGGAATATAGCAAGATTAGTTTAGATGTTTTCTATATTTATGTGAGACTGTCTTACTATGTTATTTTAAAGTATTTCCTGTGAATGTGAACTCTGATGTCACTGTGCGGAGTTAATTATTATTGTCTTGTGCTTTTACTATTTATTATTAAATATATTTAAACCTTTTAATTGTGTCTGGTTTGCTTACAGATATTTAAGCTCTTAGATGACTTGCATGTATTTGGTAACACTGTACAGACCACTAGAATAGCCTTAAAAGTTTGGTCACACTTACCATTTGGATAACAGTAACATTACACAGGGGAATTGGTCACACTTTGGGAAGGGCCTTATAGTAGCTGATAAGTAGGGGTTCTGGTGGCAATGCTAACTACCTTATGGTCTGGGCAGAAGGTAGCTAGTAAACCTATGCCAGCCTTCCCCAGGCATGTGTTTGTGTATAAATCAAATCTCAAAGTGTGTGTGTGTGTGTGTGTGTGTGTGTGTGTGTGTGTGTGTGTGTGTGTGTGTGTGTGTGTGTGTGTGTGTGTGTGTGTGTGTGTGTCAGCTCCTTGGGCAGGGACATGAAGCACTGGTTGGACAGACAGAGTGCTGGGAGGACTTGGTTTGGAACCCAGGGTAAGGACTACACTCTATAGCTGTGCCAGTGGGGAGTCTTATTAGGGATCTGGAAAGAGAGAGAGAGAGAGAGAGAGAGAGAGAGAAACCAGCCCCAGACTGACTGTGATCTCTGTGTGCTCTTAAAGGAAATTGTAATTTACTGTGTGTGCACTTATCATCCTCCCAATGTGCACGTCTTCACTGGTGTTTGTGGTGAGGAGTGAGGCTCCTTGATTACTGGGCCAGTGCACGGGAGTTACATCACCCTTCAAAACTAATTTATTTCTTCTGTCAGTAACTGCTCTTGGATTGAAACTAGCACAGATGGAACATCCAGAATCCAAATGACTAGTGCCCAAGCAATAGAAACATTCTCTGTGAGCATCTGAAATGGGGATTTTCTGCCCACAGGAAATGCATTTTTTGAAATCAGTTGGCCTTTCTGCCAAAATGGAGACCAAGCATGTTAATCCAAAAATAAATAACTACAGGAGAAATTCAAAATGAATATCTTTCATTTATTTATTATTTATTCTTTACAAGAAAACTACCAACAATAGTAGTAAGAAGTACCCTGTAATGGGTAGAATGGGACAAAGGGGAAGAAAAAGAAAGCAAAGGTACTAGAGAAAAATACTGAAGGTTCAGTAGAAGGGAAAAGAAAGAATCTGATGGGTAGAGGCAAAAAAAAAACAATAGCTCACAAATTAGGGGAAGCCAGGTGAAAAAGCTTAAGGGATAGCCTTGCTGAAAAAAATAAATAGCAAAACTCACAGTTTTATAATAAAATACTCCTGATAGCTCAAGAGAAAGAGTGGATACTTGTCTGTAGTAATATGGACACAAACGAGATCTAAGGTATGTTAGGCTGGTGGGGAATTATGGGTAAAGGGTAAAGGGAGGAGCTTGAGAATTGGATCCAAGGATCTGGAAGAAGGTGCCGAGTCAGATCCGAAGCCCATCAGTTGAGTAATACTTTTTTTCCTCCCCAAAACCATATCATATACGAAAGAAAATTTCAAAATATAACACCCTAAATAACACCAATATGGAAGTAATTTCCTGTACCAAGTTATTAGGCATAACTATTGGTGACTGACTGAAATTTGAATTGCATATTCAAATTCCATTAAAAAAAAAAAAAAAAACACCAAAAACTGGGTATGCTCTACCACTCAAAAAAATACCTTACTCACAAACTAAAGCTACACTGGCAAGTGCACATCTTCTTCTTTCCCTGTTGTATGCTGCACTTTTCCTTACAAACCTACAAACTTCCCTCAGATCTAAACCTGAACTGTGTTACAACACAATTGCCAGATTTGCTGTCAAGAACCCTATAAGCCACAACACTGTCATGCTCTTAAATCATTAAACTGGCTAGAACTACCGCAATATCTCCAGTATACTAAACTTCTTCAGGCCCATAAAATGATATATAACCCTTCATTGTTCCCAGCAATCAGGTCCATTCTCACTTAGTACTTACCGGCATTACATAAATTGCTCAATTCCTGCCTAATTTAGTGCTTAGATTAATCTTACCCTGTCATGGACTATATTTATATTACCTTTAGTGATAATAACAGGTCATACCATAGGTATTTTGAAAGGCCCCAAGCATGGGATAAAAACATTTAAAAGCTATCTCTGTCCATTGGTAGTACAGGGGAGCCCTAGCATAAATTTCCCATTTCTCATTCATGGATCCAAGTTGTATTTGGCTTTGGACAGTGATGAACTTTGTTTTATGTGAATGGGGTGTCTATTCCAGAGCAATGGTGTCCCCTGTGAGACATATCTGTCCCTTCAAACTATTCTGTTTATGTTTTAGAAAAGGTTTAGTTCCTTATCCAAATATTTCTGATGCCATCTGTCTTGCTAAAGTATAACAGGTCCATCAGTACTGGGTCAAAGGATGACTTATATATACCAGACACAGGTCACCTCTTAGCAATTTATAAATGACACAGTAAAGCAACAGGGCTTTGATGAGGTAATTTGTGTAAGCCTGCTATCCATTTTGTAAGGTATCTCTGAGGACATTCCAGCTGTTGAACGTGGTTAGACAGATACATGCCAAAGGGGTATAATGTTCAATGACTGGTCTTATGAGGACTGAGAAAAGAGGGATGATAACATCCTTGGATCTAGAAGCTAACACTTTGTTACTGAACTGTGTATTACAGAAGGATCACTACAGTGGACACATGCTGGTTCAAAGAAAGGTCACTGTCCACATAAGTTCCCAAATCCAGAACAATTGTATCAACATTTAGGGGGTATTATCAATGTGGTAGTTCACTGGGGTAGAAGATTTCCCAAAGGATACAATAATACTTTTTTTTTGCTATTTAGCTTTAAACCATGATTTTGACACCAGTTATTTGCTTGGGACAAGCATTCTTACAGGATGGCTAAGTCATTTGGGGATCTGATAACTGTACCTAGCTTGCAGTCATCTGCAAACTTAGTAAGCCAGAGCCCATTAATACTGGCTATAACTTCCGAGAAGTAGACCCAAACAGTAGAGGCCTCAGCACCAACCCTTGAGGAACTCCACTGGTAACTGGTCTTTGAGTGGAGGTGGCTTCCCCTATTTTCATCTCCCACATTTTGTCTGTGAGACAGTTGGTGATCCAGTGGGTGACACGGGTTTACTTACAGTTTATGAAGATTTTCTACTGTGCCTGTGCAGGAGACAGTCTTAAAAACCTTGGCCAGATCAAGGCAAGCAGTGTGTACCATTTTACTTTTGTCCATTGCTTTGGTTCATTTTTTTAAAAAAAGTCCATTAGGTTCAGTAAGAGTGACCTTCCTTTAATGAATCCAAACTGAGATGAGTCCAGTGTCTGGCAGCTCCCTATGCCATTATTGATTAATTCCATGATCATTTTTCCATGGATTTGCAGGTGATATGAGGCTAGTCAGACTTATGGATGTATAAATGCATGGGTCTATGGAAGGTCCTCCCTTATGCAGAGTAATAATTGTTGACGTTCTCTATTCACCTGGTACAAAGCCCATATGAAGGTTAAGGCTGAACAGTGTTGTTAGGGGTGTGGCTAAGTCTTGTTAAAAGCTGTTCAATACATATCCAGGGATATTGTCAGGACCATTGATGCAGTATTTTTGGCATTTGATTAGTGCATTTAGGACTTGTACTTGAGTGATAGCTGGGGGGGGGGGGGCAGATTCATGTATTTTGTGTGGAATAGATGGAGGGGGAGAGAGAGGGGGTAAAGTTTGAACTGAATTTATCAGCCAGTAGGTTAGCTATATCTTCAGTTTTGGTGAAGGTAACATCATTTACAATTGGTTCAATGCATTGCTGCTTTGTGATCCTAAGATTGCAGACATAATTAAAAAAGATCTTGTGATTTTCTTTAACTTGAGTAGCTAATTTTGCCTCAAATTTGGCTTTGTTGGATTTAATTAAAGACCAGAGTTATTTAAGTTAATGATGAGAGGTCTATCATTTTTGGGTACTACTCTTCTTACTTTTGGTCAAAATTCTCGTTTTATTGTATAGCTTGCTGATATTATAGTTCTAACGGGGGGGTTGCTTTTGGGGTTTGCCTTGTGTTTGTTTCTGTAGGAAGATGCAGCATAAGTGCAGATGTTTGTATGCAGGCATAGCTTGCTGGTGTATCATTCCACTTATATATCAGAGTTTTCTGAGTTTGGTGGGGATTTGAAATTTACTAGTGAATCACATGAGAGTACATAGCTTGTCTTAGAAAAGTTTCAAAAAGAACTATAGGTGGACAGGGACTCTGGTTTCAATTTTATTTACAACAAGGCTTTGTGGTCAGATCAAGAGCGATAATACACTAAGGATGGTGCAAGATGCCCCTTCATTAGTAAGGACAAAGTCTAAGATGTTGTTACCCCTAGTGGGTACTCTGACTAATTGTTCCAAAGTGTTTGTATTAATAAAGTGTAAGAATCTCTGTGCTTCTGTACGTATGGAGGTGCAGGTTTACCTGTCTGTAGTTGGGTAGTTAAAATCACCTAGGAAAATGTTTTTGGGTCTAATATTGAGGGATTCCATTTTTTTGCAAATAGGCATTGTGGCTTTCATGGTTCATAGATAGAGTAATAGACAGCAAATATATGGTGAAGGACCTTTCTAATGGCAATTGGGACATGAAGAAGCTCTAGTGTATCATGCTGCTTTACCAGTTTTGATGTCAGTGTCTCATTAATGAATACTGAATATCTTCACCTTTCTTCCCCTTCTGTGCAGTGGTGGATCTAAAAGTGTGGGTCTAAAAGCCAGAATGCTCTCTGCCATTTTAAACCATGTCTCAGACACCATACAGATATCTATATCCTCCAGGGTGAGGAGGGCTTGCAGGAAGTGATGCTTCTTGTACAGGCTCCTAGAACTGATTAGTAACACCTTCATATTTTCCTTTTCTTGTTTCAAAATGGTGGTAGTTTTATCTGGGTTGTTAAAAAAGCACTATGTGGGTGTAGAATGTTTTTGCAAATATCCGAAAACCTAGATGGGACATGTGCATGCCATCCCTTGCAAAGCAGAGTGGTCCATTGAACGTATTCCCCCAGGCTGACAGATACTGGACCTGCTTAGAATAACACCAAAAACTAAGCCAATTATTAAATTGAATTATCTTTTGTTGCTATTGTAGTATCATTCTTAGAGAAGGTAGAATACTGCTTAAACCTGCCTGGGACACATAGTATGAAAGCTCCATCATGTCTATCTTCATACAGTCCAAGAAAGTACTTCTCAAGTCACTGACACTCACATGTAAAAATAATATTAATAAAAAGAAAAAAAGGGAAAAGACTAAAATTAATAATGAAAACAGCCCCGACATCTAGGAACAAAGTCCTAGCTATAAACCAATTTGATCTTCCTGTTCTAACTTATAGTTTTGGGGTGACTGACCCCAGAAAGTAATGGATCAGTTGTACAGGAAAACAAGAAAAATGATTCACGCTTATTAAATAATATATAATAATCAGTTTATACCAAGATTATATATTCCTCATTCTGAAGGAGGTATGGGCCTCCTCAAAACTGATTACATGTATAGATCTACAATCGTAAGACTGCATACATATCTGCTGACTTCACCAAATCCAAACATAGTGAAAACTTTAAAAAAATGAGGAGAACAACTCTAAGATGACTTCCCTGCTTAGTTTAGCAGAAGCATATCAGTATCAAGTGGAAAATAAAATCAAACCAGAAGTAGGCAAAAATCAGGCAGCAACTGAATGTGCCAAAAAAAAAAAAAAGAATATAAAGAAAAAGATCAGATAAGAAGGCAAGAAATGTGAAAAAGGCATAAATATAGTTGCAAGTACAGAAAACTCCTGGAGCATTCTCATGCTGATCAGGATGTGATGCTGAAATGGTTAAGGAGAAGTGAATTTAAACCAAAAGATGAAAGGTTAATGTTGGCAGCCCAGGACAGTAGACTATGTACACATGGATTTACAAAGTCCACTGAACATGCAGGAGAAACAGGCAAATGCAAGTTCTATAAAACAGAATTGGAAACAGTTGCATATCTTGTTGCTGGGTGCAATACACTAATGGTGGAGGATCTGTATACTGAAAGGCATAATATTGTGGCAAGACTGTTGCATTGGGGATTGTGTAAACATTACAATATTAAATTAACTGAGAAGGATTGAAAATATAAGCCACAAAGCATTACAGAGAACGATGAAGTTTATATCACATGGGATCATCCATTACCAACAGTTGAAAAAAATAGATGTGAGAAAACCAGATATAGTAGTCCATGAAAATAAGAGGAAAGCAGCATTGATCGCTGAAATTGTTATATCCAGTGATTAGGCACAAAGTCATAAAATACCAGGATTTACAGGCAGAAATGAGGGCAATGTGGAAGAAGGATAGCCAGACAATTTCAATGGTAGTAACAGCATGGGTCTCATAAAAAAGAATTTACAGTCATATTCAGATATGCTACTGATACATGTAACTCCATATGAATTACAGGAGTCAGTTCTAGGCACATTGTGAGTGCTGAGATGAGTACTTTTGGCTAACATCTAAGACTGAAACAATACTAATTTTATGAGCTTTAATCATACTTGGACTTGGGAATGGAGTCCATTGCATTCATGGTATTAGAAACCCAAAAGACTTGGAGAAAATAATTGAAGGAGGTACGTTTCAAGTCATTGACACTCACATGTGAAAATAATATTAATAAAATGAAAAAGAGGAAACACTGAAAAACTATGAGACATTAGGAGATAGAATTAAAATATAAATTAGTACAAAGTCTATGGAGCATACCACCTCTCAGATATTAAACTGAAGGTCACAAAAACACCAATGCAGTACACACAATGGGATCTGTGGACCAAAACAACTTCCTATTCAATATCCTAGAATAGCTGGACTAGGAGCCACTCCAATGTAACAGAAACACCATACTGGAAATATAGGAGCTTGACTGACAAGAGAGATTGAATGTTTACAACTCACCTGATGTGAACACTAGCTGTTCAGTAAAAAGTGTGCTAACATTTCACAGGCTCATAAACATTTTTATTAATCCCCATTCTTCTTGGACTCCTTAAGAATTTTTTCTGAACCAGGCTAATGAATATCTTAGATTCCATGGACTTTGTACTAACTTTAATTTTAATTCCATCTCCTAATTTTCCATAGCTTTTCACTGTTTTCACTTTTTTCATTTTATTACTATTATTTTTCACACAAAATGGTAGTTTATATGTATATTGAGGTGACACTAATAAAGCAACAAGCATTTACATTTTTATTGCTATTTTCACATTTAGCTCAAAATAATTTAACCAATTATGGGCTTTGATGGATCTGAGAAAGCTTAATCCTGGCAAAAGTGCTCAAACAATGAGGTAATCAATGGACTACATGAGAACATAAGACTCGTTAAAAGGGGGTAGCGTAACAATTATTATAGATTTTAATTTGATCATATCTTCTTGTTAGTAACTTATGAAATGGACACAAACCTCATAAATGCAGTTGATCACAAGAACCAAAAAGTAATGCAAATATGCAAAACTGTAAAAATGTTTAAAACATGTAATGAGTAGCTGAAACTTTATAATAAAATGTAATAACACATGCAATTAAATTCTTGGCACAAAATGATGTTCTGAAACAATAAGGTCAACTGTAAAGAGATATATTAAGAGACAGAAAACTTTATGAGGGCCTGATTCTGTGAAGAGGTATCTGATTGGTCCTAATAAGCAAGTATGGTAATTATTATGTACTGGTTAAGCCTGACATATCTCTTGCAACAATTAGACCAATTACAGATGACTGGTGGACACGTCCCACCATCTGATCAACTATATATATATATATATATATATAGATATATATATATATATATATATATAAACACTTTATAACCTCGAATTACTGAAATGTCGAATTTTAGTATCTCGAAGCTATAAAGCCGAATGTTAAAAATAGCGAAAGTCCATAATCGCAAATTCGAATATATGTCGAATTCGCGGTTATGACCTTACGCTGCGTAATGGCTGGGATTGTGTTTTGATGGTGCGCGGTGCCGTGTGTGGATGTAGGTGTTATGTCAGGTAAGTGTTTTCTAAGGGTTGTGAGTGGGAGTTAGAGTGTGTGTGAGTGTGCAGATGTGTTTGATGTGTGTGTGTGAGGGGTCGGAGAATGTGCGTGTGTGAGTCGGCTTCTGCTTTGTGTTTGTGCGATCTCGGAGTTAGTATATATAAGTAGGGGGGTGTGGGGGTGCAGCGTGTATGAGTTGTGTATGTATGTAGTTTTGTTTGTTTTTGTTGTGATGTGGGTGTTGTGGTTTATGTGTAGTATTGTGTGTGCGGTTTTTTCGGTGTTTTGACTTTTGCGTTTTTTTTGTGTCGGTGTTTTGTGGATTCGGTTTTATAGTCTCGAGATACTGAAATTCGACATTTCAGTAATTCGAGGTTATGAAGTGAATACACACACATATATATATATATATATATATATATATATATATATATATATATATATATATATAGCAAACAAGTTAGCAGTGAGTTCAATAAGATTCTGGGTTTGAAAAAATCATTTATTCTGATGACAGCTCATATCCATCAAATAAAGTTATTTGGAAATAACAAAAAAATGCTCATCGTATTCCCCTGGAAAAGAAGATTTAGTACTGAAGGACGTCAGTGATAGTGATCCTACCACTGGCTCTCTTAACACTGTCCTGATTATTTTTACTGCATGTTTGCCCTGAATCTCATATCAGAGAGTCAGGATGGATAGACAATTTAGCTTCACTTATGATGGGTTCTTTGGTTTGCCATATACTGACATGAAGAAGTTGTTTAGTAAGTCAATGACAAAAATGATTATATGTGGCATATCAGCATCAGGCTATTTTCCACTGGTGCACTGTGCAGTCCTTTTGTCCACATCAAGTAGGGTACAGGTCATTGGTTGTATTAGTACAGCTTCCATGTGCAAATGTCTGCAAATATGAGATATAAGACAAGTTTGCTAATTGAAAGAATTTACAGTGGGGCCCCAATCCTTACTTCAGTCATGAGTCTCAATATTCCAGTGGTAATCTCATTATATCAGCACAACATCACGGCAGCTTGTGTGATCCATGTCAACCACACTTGTGCTGCCTGCATGCCTGTGTACAATCAACCTCATTTGTTTTTACATTTCATGAATCACACTACACTTGAACCAAACACCAGCCACACAGTTGGGACTTTGTTCTACGATTATGAATAAAGTCACCTATTAGTCTCTTGTGTTAAACCTGATGAGGGCTCATCTCATTGAATACAATCTGTTAGCAACTCATCTTTATAAAAAATTGTAAAATAACTATTTTCTGCAGTTCTTCTACAACTCATTATTGTACCATTCAGTGGAGGATCAGATGAAAGAAAGAAAATGACCAACTGAATCTTCTACCTGGCAAAACTTTTTTTTTAAAAAAAGCAAAAGATTAAGAAAAGAGAAAAGACCACACACAGTGTTATCATTGCCAGCAAACAAATAGAAATTGTACTGCCAATAATTTTCAGTGAAGAACAGTGATCAGAGATTACAAAATCTGTAAGTATAAATTAGTGAACAGACAAAAAAAAAAAAACAGAATGGTCATCCACTTGGTACTTGTCAAGAAATAGTTCAGCCGTTTTTGCAAGTTGCCAACACCCCCTGAACTATACATATGCATATATATATATATATATATAAACACACACACACACACACACACACTTACATGTGTGTGTGTGTGTGTGTGTGTGTGTGTGTGTGTGTGTGTGTGTGTGTGTGTGTGTGCAATCGCACAAGCACCAAAAATGGAAAATACTAAAAAAAAAATCACTGCTGCCACATACCTAGACACTGCAGCAGCAGTGATCTTTTATGGAAAACAGCAAATGGACAAGGTCAACATTTGTGAGTTAAATTCGACATGAAAGAATCTTATCCAACCTGGAAAATTAATAAATGAAAGTGGTCTGGATGCTTCTGCTGATATGTTCATCCATCTCCTTGACTGTGTAGTTCAATTTTGTTCTTGTGGGTTATTCAAAATTTACCAAAAGGTAGACTTAGAAGTTGGTTGAGTGATTTTACTGACCATGGTATAATATAATGGTTATATCAGCAAGTCTCTTGCCGCCTCACAGCAAGAGGTTCTCCGGTTCGATCCTCGGCTGGGGTGCCTTCTGTGCGGAGTCTGTATGTCCTCCCTGTGGTCATGTGGGTTTCCACCAGGTGCTCCGGTTTCCTCCCACATCCCAAAGACATGCTGTAGGTGGATTGGACACTCTAAATTGGCCCTAGGTGTGAGTGTGTGCATGTGTGTGCCTTCTGTGGAAGGTTGGGCGCCGGGCTGGCAACTCGACACTGTAAAACTCCACCAATCATGAGCGGACAGGTAATCTGCTGTGGCGACCCCTAACCGGGAAATGCCGAAAGAAGAAGATGATCAGCAAGTCTCAAATGCTTTTTGCTTGACTTGCAAAATATTGGACAAAACGCATCAAAACACAAAGCAGGTCAAACTTTTGACTGGGTTTTAACAAGGCTCTTAAAGGGGTGGAGGGGGGAAGATAATTTTCCTAGTTCCTCTGTGATCACTGTTTTGTGATTTGATATTTTTTGTTAGATATTCTTTAACAAGAAACATCTTTATTAAATTATCACTTATAACATAGGCAATCATACATTTATATAAATGAAAACAAACCATACTGACATAATCTTAGTTGCAAGCATTATACATCACAAAAAAACATATAGACATAATTTTAGTTGCAAACATTATACATCACTCATAATCTTACCCAATCCTTGTCAGTCAATCATTACATAAGTCATTCAAATCCTGCCTTCTTTTAAACCACATAATCCCTTGTATGTATTGTTCCCACAATTCCCATTTTTCTATGCAATTTGCTCCTACCTTTTTCTAAAGATCCCAATTCCAGTTGTTTTAATTCTGTTACTATGTTCACTACTTCTAGTACAGTTGGTTTAGACTTCGATTTCCATTTTCTAATAATTGCTTTTTGGCAGCCACCATAATTAGACTCAGCAAGGCTTTACTATGTCTACGCAATATTGATTCTATATCATAGCTCAGAAAAATCATTTAGCTAGATACACCAATTTGCTCACCCAGTATCTCTGATACAGTAGTCTGCAGGGAATCTTTAAAGTCTGCCAACTCATTACACTCCAGAAAATATGTTCCCAATTACCTCTTTCTTCCCCCTCACACCTCCAACATTTGCTGTCTACCCGAGGAAAAATTCTCTGGAGTCTACTTGGGGTATAAAAATAGCTATGTACACAATTCCAAGAAAAAATCCTAAATTTTCTAGATTTTGTTGCATATTTTGGAGCCATACATATATCTCCCCATTGTTTCTTTGTGAATTGCTTATCCAGTCTCTCTTCCCAATCCTTTCTAACCTCCTCTGATTGTTTCTTATAGTTATCATGCAATATTTTATATGCTCTACTAATTACTCCTTTTTTAACAGCAGTTTCTCTTCTAAATTCTGCTAAAAACTGTACCAGTGCTGGTCTTTCATTTAGAACTCCCTATTTCTGTATCTTTGCCTACAGTATATTCTGATATCAATCATTGATAGGGAAGGCAATCTCTAGCATGCAGTCCAAATAAATTCTTGGCCTTTTCCCATTCTATTACCTTCCCCTCTCTAATTATTTGCTCCCAATACCTTGGTTCTTTTGCCAGTTTTCTCCAATAAATTCCAGCCCCCTCTTGCCTATTGTCTGTATCCCTAATTGCAGCCATCCTTAATGGCAGAATCTCCTTTCTCCATTCCCATGTTGGCTTGTTTCTTAGAATACTTTGTTACTTTGTGAATATAATATTCTGTATGATTATTTGTTATTCTTCTTGTAGATCTGCATCCATTTTTGTTCGATATTTTGACAGTCAAACAAAACCTTTTGATCACATGGAATGTAGCTAATATAATATAATGTAACATAATATAATAAATTAAACATTTTTTAAAAAGTACTTATTAGAAAACTTTATGCACGGTGCCAAACCATTCAAACTAGTCTTTCAAACTAGTCTATTAAATGTTCCAGTATAGAACATACAAATGATGTTACGAAATGTTTTCTCAAACTACCTTTGATGGCTCAAATGTCCCTACCTTCAGATCTCTTACCAGCATCTGCCTTGGTGTTTATTCACTGGGAGGGTCTCCCTTTCTTGGGGAGATCCTGCTCTGAGAAGGTGTTACTTACTCCTTGTGCAGGCTCTTTGGTCCACTGGACACGCCGAGCAGGCAGTGAGATATGCCATTAGAAAAGCTGTAATACTTCCATGAGGGTATTTTTTTTCTTTTCTAAATCCCCACCGTACCTAATAATATAATTGTTGCAGGCTGGTCAATAGGAGGACCACAGGAAACATGTTCTCACCCCTGGCTGTAGGGTAGTCATGCCTTCTATGTTCTTTTCTCCTTCCTATCTACCATCCCTTTCCCCCTGAGCCCCCCCCCACCAGTAATTATAGGCAGATGCTAAGCACAGTCCTACTTCCCTACCCCCAAACAGGTCCAACCATTCACTCTGTCACTCAGTCACACACCTGAACTACTGATCAAACTCAAGTCATCTGTGCTGAAGTGCGGGCTTTATCTCTCTGTGCCACAGGAACTACTATATAAATGCCTTTATTATCTTTGATAAGTAAACTGATTATCACTTAAATAAAAATACCACAACTGTGTGAGGCACTCATTTAAAAGCAGATTGGCATCTATGCCTCTGTTGGAAAGAGGCAGCTTGTAAATGCTCTGCCATCTAAACCCAAATAGATGCCCCTGGATAATTTATCCTGTCATTTACAAATGGGAAAACATGGACAGACAGGCTTAAAAAGGCCTTTTAGGGTTGTTAGCCTACTAATTATCTATGAAATGAATCACTGCCAGTTGGCTACTCTTTTTCTTACTCATAGATACTGCCTGTCAAAATCCCACACTCCATTTAGGTAGAAAATAAAGCAGTCAGCCATTACCCAAATACTCTGATATTAGATGCTTATTTAACCTATAACAAGTTTTATTTTGTTGTAAAGAAAAAAGCAAAAAAGGTGTTAGTACTATAACTACAAGAATGCCAAATATTATTAACTATAACAAGTATGAAGAATGAACAGTAAGTGACCTGACTGAGAAAATGAGAGTAAAGTAACTAGTTTCAAACATGATAAAAAAATAAATTAGAGCATAGTAGTTATTTTCAAACTTGTGTCCATCCAGTCTCCAAAGTAAACACAGGACGGTGATATTATTGCAATGCATTCTCCGTATGACTTCATAACAGTGAGAATGAATGCTTACAGCTCACTCAGAATTCTACTGTTAGGCTTCTTATGGAAATTTCTAAATAGAAACATAGTATGCCTATGTACACAACCTGCATTGGCTGTCAGTTTGCTCTTATATGTATAAAATCTTGATGTTAATTTACTTATCACTGCACAACTTGCATCCCCCTTATTGAAGGAGCTTGTTGTTCTGTGCTCCGCCTCACAGGGGCTGCTTGTGGTTCTACAGAAAGTCTTGCCTTTTGAACTCGGTTTCAAGTTTAGGGACTCCTTTTTTTGTCATTACTTTTCAAACAGCACTGATTCACAGCGTTCGTATGACTGACTTGATGTGCTGATCCTGGCAAATGGTTTATTAAATTCTATTATACATTTTAGCATTCATTTTAATTAGTAGGAAGACTGTTTCTGTCTGTATGAGTTCATTGCTTTTGTTTTATTGTCATTTGTATTTATTACTTAAATTTATTGTTAATATGTGTTTTTAATTTTATATATGGTGCTTTAATATACAGTTGAAGCTGAAAAAGAGAAAAATGCTTACATACATGTGTGCATTTACACAAACACACATATATATATTGGATGGAATGTAAGGCTGAGACCATCCTCATAAGTGACTACATTTCACAAGATGTTGTATTTTCAAATTATAAGGCTGGAGGGTCAAAGCTCATTAGGATAACTTTAGGTGACAGAACCACTGTAGAGGGTCACAGTCAGATATTAATGGAAATTCTTGCCAACAGAGCCACTGTAGAGGGCCATGGTCAGAGGTTAACACAAATTCCCACCAATAGGGCCACTGCAGTGGGGTATGGTCAGTGATTAACACAAATTACCACCAATAGAGCCACTGTAGACAACATGATCAGTGACTAACACAAATTCCCACCCCTACAAATAATTCTTTAGGGTGGTGAGACCCCATTTTTATGGCAATGCATTCTCTCACTCCCTAGTTAAATAATGTCTCTCAGCATTCCCCAAATTCCTGCTTATATAACAGATGGGATGGTCCTCCCTATCTGTAGTCTGAGACAAGACTGTACCTATGCCTATTTCACTGGCATGTGCGTGTATTAAGAATTGCTTGGAAACATCCGGAACTAGGTACAGCAGAAAATCTCAGGTTTTCCCTATGTGCCCTGTCCTCTTATTCTATTATTTTTGAAACATCTCTTCTTGAGCAGTCTCATATTCAGGAAGTCTTCTCTTCATTTCAACCTGTGATTTTTTGCAATTGTATCACCTTATCTGAATATCTGTTTAAAGCTTTTTCCATTTTCCAGTATTTTGTTATTTAAGTTGATGTACTCCATCAATATTTTGTTTATTTTAATCAGTTCCGAGTACATTTGACTTATTTTTTTCTCTAGATTACTAGAAGTCATATTTTGCACCAAAGCTGGAAATTGCACTGCTTTTTTGCCGAACAACTGCGGAATTCTTCCCAGTCAGTGTTTTTACTTACCTTTTGTGATTGATTTTTTCAGGTTCTCTGAATTTCTTTTTTGCTAGCATACAGGCAGTGCACTTAATAGACAGTTCCTGAAATTTACCCCAAAATATGAGTTTACTGGCTCTCTTCTCAGTTTCTGGTTTCACACTGGGAGAGCTGAAATTAAGCTGTTACTCAATGTGCAGCCATCTTGGAAGTCCCCAGGTCTGTGAAATGCTGTCACACTTTTAAAGGGGGGGGGGGGTAGTTATTTTCTTCCATCCATGCTTCTTTTGTGACATCATGCAAGCTTCAGGGATATCTGCCATACAGAAATTTAAACAGTGAGAATCCATTTGAGTCTTGTGGTACTTGCCTTAAAGCAAAAGAAGATATGGAAGCAGATGGTCCCACTTTCTCCCATTCAGTTCTAGATTTGTAACCTAGACTTCAAAGTTTTATTAACGTACTCAATTAGCCCACCTGACTGAGGGTGGTATATAGATGTCCTTAAATGCTTTATTTCAAATAATTCAAAAAGTTTATGCATTACTCTGCAGATGAATGGGGTGCCTTGCTGTTAAGAATTTCTCAGGGAATTCCTATTCTAGAAAAAAGCAGTTTATTTTTATATGTAGACTTACATTAGCTCTTCATAGGAGTACTGTCTCAGGAAAGTACAGTTTTGTACGCTGCACTTACACATAGGGTCATATGATCGTAGAATCATAGGAGTTTACTAGGCTAATGGCCCTAGGGCTCTTACAAGCCTAGCCAAGTGCAACCCCCTTTCCCAAGAATATCAAGATATTGAGCAGAACTAAGTCAACAACTACTGCCCCCATAAAAGTAGATGTTTGAATTCCTCATTGCTGCAGTAGCCATTAGGATATATGGGTTGTTGTGTTGTGTTCCAACTAAGAAACAAACTGCCAGTTTCAAAACACTCTGGCTCCCCCTCCCTTCACTCTAACTGCTGACTGAGAAATCCAAAGGAGGAAAATCTTTCTTCAGGATTTTCTTGTCCATATAATCATAGAAGAGCCTAAGAATCCTGAATCAACCAGACAACCAATAATAACAATAACATATAAAGTGGAAACAAACACAACCCTACTTTACATCCCATCTACAACAATATACAAGAGTAGGAGGATGGAGGGTGGGTGCAGCTACTGGAGGAGTGAAGAATTCAAATATCTACTGTTTTGGGTAAGGGCAACTTGCACAAATATACTAAGCTCATTATTCACACTGTTTCAATAGCCCTTAGGCTATATGTGTTGATTACCAAAGCCTATCCAACCTTAGAGAAGGAAAGAAATAGATCCAGGAGCATCTGAAGAATGGTCCTAGTAAAGTTCGACCTGGTCTTAGAAAATTCAGTATGCAATGCTTTGTAAAAATAGGGACAGAGGACTATACAGCTGCTTCTAGAATGCTTCTACAGTCCACCACTTTCCAGTATGTGTGTCTTGATACAGCCTGGAATGGATTTGCCATGGCGAGAATAACAAAAAACAACAGCTGGGGACAATCACAGGGAAATCTATTGTTTATACATTGGGTGCCCCCCTTTCCCTTAATAATAAGAAATAAATAGCTTATCAGCTTTTCTAAAGGATTTAATACTCTTAAGATAATACCTGAGATGCCTGTGCACTTTCAGTGTATATAGAATCCTTTCTCACTGGTTTTTAGGTTCTGGGTAGAAAATTGGGAGATTGTTTAATTCCAAGTAAACTCTGAAACCACTTTGGGTATAAATGAGGGTATTGTTCTTAGACACTCTCTCTCTGTGGAAAATGAGATAGGGTTCACTCACCGCAAGAGGTTGCAGCTCAAATACTCTTTTTGCAGATGTCAGAGCAATGAGAAGTACAGTTTTCCAAGCCAGGGACCTTAAATCAGCTTAGCAGACGATGATCAGGAGACCACAGAACTGAATTTAATGAAATAAATTTCCTTAAGCGCTTTTCATCCAGCACAGTGGCCAGACTTCTTCAGATAACACAACACATTTAGAGCACTTTTTAAATATCGTATGAATACATCATGTGACAAATTTTATCCATTAGATCTCGTCAATTAAATAAGACATAAATAAAAACAATACACTCCCCCCACCTAGAATTTAACCCTGACCTACATATCATACTTAGAAAATGCTGAAATGAGTATACTATTAATAAGAATATTCATATGAAATATAATATATAAAAACATGTATAACAAAATATAAGAAACATATAAATAATCATTAAACTATTGAATGCATCATTATAAAATACTAAAGGTGAAGTTCATTTATAGCTCTGTAAAATAATCTAAATGTTTCTATTATCATGTTGTCTTGTTAAATGGTAAATTTAAATACATAAAACAATTTTATATATATATATATATATATATATATGGGTTCACTTCAATTCACTGAACTTTCAATTCACTGACTTTCATTTCACTGACACCATTTCACTGAAATTCATTTCACTGAAACTTCATTTCACTGAAAGTTCATTTCACTGACAACTATTATTAGCAATAAAATGGAATATTCCCCCTTCCCCACTGTAGTGCGACCCTGGAGTTAGAATATATAGTTAGGGGGTGGGGGGCAGAGCCCCCACATTGGGGTTGTGGGGCAGCCCCACTTCATTTCATATGATATTCTTACATTTTGATATAATATTGCTTAGTAAAAGAAAAGTAAGTGGGGGGCTGCGCCCCAACACCCCCCAATGTGGGGGGCTCTGCCCCCACACCCCCCTAACTATATATTCTAACTCCAGGGTCGCACTACAGTGGGGAAGGGGGCATATTCCATTTACTTTGTAATAATACTTGTCAGTGAAATGAACTTTCAGTGAAATGAAGTTTCAGTGAAATTAATTTCAGTGAAATGGTGTCAGTGAAATGAAAGTCAGTGAATTGAAAGTTCAGTGAATTGAAGTAAACCCATATATATATATATATATATATATATATATATATATATATATATATATATATATGTACACACATAAACCTGCTATCACACGAATTGCATTAAATAGGTTTATCTCCACATACTTTTTAATTTTAGATATGGGAGAATAGTACATGTTTCATTAAGCCCTGTGAATTGGTGGGCATTTAGTCGGAGTTGCCACAATAGTTCCTGTTGTTTTAAGAGTAATGAAACCGGCCCTCTATATGCATCTTCAATAATTTGGTCTATAATTCTAAACTTAAATTTGTGATTAGGTACGTTTTCTATGTGCCTAGCCAGTGCGTTCTCTGTTTTCCTTTTCCTAATAGCATACAGGTGTTCATAAATTCTTTCTTTTAGTCTTCTGTCTGTTTTTCCAACATAGAAAGCAGGACAGAGGATGCACGGAGCTAGGTATATCACCATTTTGTTGTTACAGTTGTACCTTCCTTTAATTGAATATTTGTTTCCTGTAGGTACAATTAATTAATTAAGTATTCAATTAAAGGAAGATACAATTGTAACACCAAAATGGTGGTATACCTAGCTCAGTGCGTCCTCTGCCCTGCTTTCTATGTTGGAAAAACAGACAGAAGACTAAAAGAAAGAATTTATGAACACCTGTATGCTATTAGGAAAAGGAAAACAGAGAACTCACTGGCTAGGCACACAGAAAACGTACCTAATCACAAATTTAAGTTTAGAATTATAGACCAAATTATTGAAGATGCATATGGAGGGCCGGTTTCATTGCTCTTAGAACAACAGGAACTATTGTGGCAACTCCGACTAAATGCCTACCAATCCCCAGGGCTTAATGAAACATGTACTATTCTCCCATAACTAAAATTAAAAAGTATGTGGAGATAAACCTATTTAATACAATTTGTGTGATAGTAAGTTTATGTGTGTACATACATATATATATATATATATATATATATATATATATATATATATATATATATAATTGTTTTATGCATTTAAATTTACCATTTAGCAATACAACATGATAATAGAAATATTTAGATTATTTTACAGAGGTGTAAATGAACTTCACCTTTAGTGTTCTATAATGATGCATTCAATTGTTTAATGATTATTTATATGTTTTTTATATTTTGTTATACATTTTTTTATATATTATATTTCATATGAATATTCTTATTAATAGTATACTCATTATAACTTTTTCTAAGTATGATATGTAGGTCAGGGTTAAATTCTAGGTAGGGGAGAGTGCATTGTTTTTATTTGTTTTAATTAATTGATGAGATCTAATGGATAAAATTTGTCACATGATGGATTCATAAGATATTTAAAGAATGTTCTGAATGTGTGTTATCTGAAGAAGTCTGGCCACTGTGCTGGATGAAAAGTGCTTAAGGAAATTTGTTTCATTAAATTCAGTTCTGTGGTTTCCTGGTCATTGGTGGCTACATTGTTTTTACTTAGTTTGGTGTGGTTATTATTTGAGTAGTTAGACCTTAAATCAGCTTGACAAGCAGGTTCAAAAGGTGACACATTAAATTTTTCCAGCACATAGTTGAGTTCCCAAGAAGGAACAACATATTTACAAGGAAGTCTCAGGTGTGAAACTCCTTTCAGATACTGTTTCACAACAAACAGAGAACAAAGAGGAGGATTCATGGGCAGACATGCTGAAATGGCTACCAGATTAACCTTTATAGATTAATAAGTGAGGCCAATGGAAAATAACTTACACAAACAATTGAGCACCAGTGGTACAAAATCCCTGATGGGCCCGTTATTGTTTAGGCATCAACCAGAAAATCACTTCCACTAAAGCAATATAAGATTTTCTTGTCTCTTTTAGTATCTGCTTTATGTACTCATTAAACAGGTGCATACAAGTTATTAAAACTGAATCATCTAAGCAGTCAGTTCAAGTTGACTGATACTAGGTACATCAAACTCCCCCTGTCTTTTGTAAGTAGATCCAGTCAGTGAATCTTGTTATAATTGCCCTTGGACAACTCCATAAGAAGGGAGATCCAGTGCTGCCTGGGCCAAAAGGGGGTCCCTACAATGATTTCTGAGGTATCATTTTGAATCTTCAGAATTACTCTGGATATCAGTGGAAAAGGTGGAAATGCATAAAGGAAAATTCCCCTCCAAGAAAATAAAAATGCATCTAGTTTCCAGCTTTGCTTGCAAGAAGTCATAGAGCAAAACTTGTTTAGTTGTCTATCTTGAAAGGAGGCAAGCAGATCTATTTCAGGTGATCCCCACAACTAAATCAATTCCTGGAAGACTGCCTTGTTCAATTTCCATTCAAGAGGGTCTATCCTGGTCCTGTTCAGCTTGTCTGTCACTACATTTTTCTCTGATGGAAAGTAAGATGCTTGGAGGGTTAAGGAATGATGAAGAGCTAACTCTCAAGCCATCACTGCCAGATTGCATAGAAGTAAAACCTTGCACTTCTTGGCTTCTTTATATACTACATGGCTGTGGTATTTTCTGTAATCATTTCAAGAGCTCCTGGAGACAATAGGGGATAGAGAGACTTCAAGGTATAGATCACAGTCAACATTTCTTAAATCAATGTGTTTTGATCCATCTAAAGGATTCAACAGACTTTCCACTTTTAACCCTCTGGAAACTATTCCCCAAGCAAAATCTGAGGCATCTTTGGTGACAGATTGGTTTGCAGTCTGAAAAGAGAAGGGGAGACCTAGGTTCAGTTGGAATTGTTGTTTCCACCAATGCACTTTCCTCTTCATAAAGTCCAAAACTTCAATTTGCTACTCCAGAGGATGCAAATGATGAATCCATGTGTTTTTTTAGAAACCACTGTATCCTTCTCACATTTCATCTGGCTACAGGTATCATAACAACCAGAGAAGTTATGAACCCTAATATTCTGACAATTTTATTTTCAGAAGTCTGCAACTGATTGGAGATGTTCAGGAAAAAGTCCAGATAAAGATCTACCTTGTCTTGTGTTAAAAAGGCTTTTTGAAGAGAAGAATCTATAAGGCATCCCAGAAACACAATCCCGTGAGAAGGATATTTTGTGTTATTTATCTGCAAGCCCAGATATGTCAAAAAAGGCATTACCCATGTTAATTACTTCTGACATCTGGATAAAAACTCTATAAAGATAAGCAATTCATCTAAATAAGGATAAATGTAAATGCCATTCAGTCTGCAAAAAGCTATGATTGGAACTAGACCTTTTGTGAGTACCCTTGGAGCTGCAGATAAACCAAAGGGCAATGCAAAGAACTGATAATGTGATCCAGAAACAAAGAACCTTAGAAATTTTCTAAAGCCTAAGGGTATGGGAATGTGGTAACAAGCATCTTTTAGGTCTAGCATTATCAAGTAACTCATGTGAGGAATGAGGGGTAACAGGCTTTGTAAGGTCAATATTTTCAACTTTGGAACTTTCTTATATATATTTAGAAATGCAAAATCTAGTACTGGTCTCCAAGAGGCCTCTTTCTTTGGTACCAGAAACATTCTGGAGAAGAAACCTTTGCACCTTTGATTTAAAGGCACTAGTTCTACGATTCCCTGGGTGTGTAAAGACTGAAGAACCTAAGGAAAAAAAATTGTTTGGTTCTGAGGGTGGGAGGTACTCCTCTGAAAGGAGAATTTTGTATCCAATGCCATATGTAACCTATTTGCACCAATTTTAACATCAAGGAGTCTAAAAAAAGAAGTTGTGTTCTTACCATAACTTTCCATCTGTGTTATCTTCATTCATTCATTACTGTTGGCTCTGGGTGTCAGTTCCGTCCTTGGAACTGAGTCAGTCTTATAACAAGCCTGTGCCAGCCAAAAAACTCTCGAGCTAAGCTTTACCTATAGTGCCCTTCTCCCTGTTACCTCAGATCGAGTTTGCCCGTGATAAAGAAAGCAGAGGCATTTTCTGAGCAGGTCCCCTAATGTGGGATTTGGACCAAATTCAAACCTCCAGGAGCCCCTTGGAGGGGGAAGAAGGGTGGGATGTAATGAATGAATGAAGATAAACAACACATGTTGTTAATCTTCATTCATTCCTTACTGATGGGACAGAGTCCCTAGCTACTTTATGTCCTGGGAGGCCGTATGGAAGGATGTTCGTGAGTACCATTGAACCAAAGGATGCTCTCCACGGAGACCAAACCTAATTTGTAATGAGTGATAAAGGTATGAGAGGTAGCCCAAGTTGCAGCTGCACAGATATCATCCATTGAAGCCCTTGAATGAAAAGCAAAAGAACTCGCCACTGATCTGGTTGAGTGTGCTTTGACCTTGTTCAATAGAGGAATTTTATTATGTTGGTAGACAAAGCATATGCAATTTTTCAACCACTTAGATAAAGTTACCTTGGAAACAGAGTTTCCCAATTTTGGCCCTGAATAGGAAACAAATAACTGATCAGATTTATGTACTGATTTAGTTCTGTCAAGGTAAAATCGTAATTGTCTATGCACAACCAGTAAATGAGGGCAGTATTCTTCTTTATTTGAGAAGTTTGAAAAAAAGACTGGTAGGTCAATTGTCTGATTAATAGTCAATTCCAAAATAACTTTGGACAGAAAGGAAGGGTTAATCCAGAGTGATACTCTGTCCTTATAAAAGATCATGTAAGGGCGTTTTATGCACAAGGCCTGAAGCTCGATATGCATTTTGCTGAGGTGATGGCTACTAAAAATAGGGATTTCCAGGATAAGAACTTTATATCACAAGTGGCAGCAGGATCAAAAGGTGATCGTGTCAGGGATTGCAGCACTAATGTTAAACTCCAAGGTTTGATCAGTTCTTTAAAGGGTGGTCTGAAATGCGAGACCCCCTTTCAAGAAGGTTTTACAGAGATGATGGGAAATTAAGAATGAGTCTTGGAATCCATTATGAAAGTTTGAGATAGCCACCAAATGTACTCGAATGGTGGAGGCTGCTGCTCCTGAATGAAGAAGGCTTGACAAATAATCCAAAACCACACTAACAGAAGCTGAGCAAGGGTCTAGTTCTCTCTGTCAGGACCAAATAATGACTCTCTTCCACTTGCTAAGATAGATTTTCCCGGTGGACGGTTTGTGTGAAGCCAGAAGAATGTTACATACCGGGGAGGTAAGGTTATTCTGCCTGGCAATTATTGGAAATGGAGAAACCAAGCTATCAGCTTGAGACTGGATATGTTTGGGTGTATCAACCCTTAAGAGTGCGAGATTAATTCCAGAGTTGGATCTACAATCCATGGTTGGTGTACTAGCTGAGGCAAAGGAAGGGAAACCAAACTTGTTGGGGCCAGTAGGGTGCAATGAGGATTACTCTGCTTCTCAACTGAAGGGCATTCTTTAGAAATTGTGGGATCAGGGGAAGGGGAGGGAAAACTACAGAAATCCTGTTGGGCAATCGTGTATTAGAGCATCTCTTGGGGACTCACCATGTGGGGGAATTAGGGCAAAGTAGCTGCTGCATTTGTGATTTGCTGGAGAGGCGAATTGGTCGCAGCAAGGCTGGCCCCAGCAGCTGAAGATCTTCGCCACTATGGTTGAATTGAGGGACCACTCGTGAGGTAGGAGGATACATCTGCTCAGTTTGTCTGCAATCACGTTGGAATTCCTGAAAATGTGCATTGCTATCAGAAAGAGGTTGGAAGCTGTCGCCCATTGCCAAATTCTCATGGCCTCTCGACACAATGGGTAGGACTTGGTTCCCCCTTGTTTGTTGACATACCAGACCACTGACATGTTGTCAGAATGGATAACAATTGTCCCTGATGTGAGGACAGATTGGAATGCTTGCAATGCTAGAAGTACTGACCTCAGTTCTAGAACATTGATATGCAAGTTGGCCTCCATGGGTGACCAAGTGTCTTGGACTGTCTGTCCCTGGAAGTGCCCCCCCCCCACCCTATCAGGGAAGCATCCGTGTTCATTATGGCCTTGGGCTGAGATGGGGAGAAAGGGCAACTCCATTGGTCTTTTTCTGGCTTCATCCACTAAGTTAAATCTTGATTGCATCGGATCTGAAAGGACATAGGATGGTGTGAAGGGGACCACTGTGTTAGTAGGCACCATTGAAGAGGTCTCATGTCTAGTCTCACCAGATGAACTATTGTAATTGATGTTGCCATTGATCCTTGAAGTTGAAAGACAGCCCGAGATGGAACTTTGTCCTGAGACAGTATCACCCGGAGTCGTGACCAGTCTTTCTAATCTGTAATCTGGAAGGGAGACTAGGCAAGACAGGGTATTGAAAGTTGCTCATAAATTCCAAGGTCTGAGAAGAAGTCAACCTGAATTTCTCCCTGTTTATAGAGACTCCTAGGTATTTTGCTAGTTTTAGAGTATAGTTTAAGGCTGTAACCAGTAGACACTTGGTAAGGGCTTTAATGAGCCAATCGTCTAAGTCTGGAAACACTCGGAATCCTTGTAGTGTAAAGTGAGCTGTTACCACTACCATGCATTTGGTGAACACTCTGGGGGGCCATAGAGGGTCCAAAGGGCAGTGCCTGGAATTGTTAATGACTGGCTCCCAGCTGGAAGCAAAGAAATCTTCTGGAGTGCTTGTCCATTTTAATGTGGTAATACTCACCCTGAAGATCTATTGAGCACATCCAATCGTCTTTTGCCAGGAAGGGTGGACTGAACTGTGACCATCCGGAATTTTGTTTGGTTGACAAACTTGTTCAGAATGTTGAGATCCAAAATTGTTATCCAGTCCCCTGTCTTTTTTGGCACTAAAAAAAACCTTGAGTAAAATCCATATCCTATTTGGTCTGGTGCGACTGCTTGGATGACTCTTTTTTGAGACAGCTTTCTTATTCCTTGAGCTGCTGCTTCCCTCTGACTGGGTGAAACATCGGGAATTTGTCTTAATGTTTTTGGGTAAATATTAAAAGTTATGTGATAACCTCTGGCTATGATATTCTGTACCCAAGAAACTGTGGTTATTGAATGCCAGGCAGGGTGGTGCAAAGAGAAACGTCCCCCGACTGCTTCTAGAGGAAAGCAATCGGGCCACTCTTCAGGAGTGCTGGTAGGGCTGCCCAGAGAAAGAATCTCTGTACCCCTGGTTACGTGCCCCCCCCTGCCTCTGTAGGGGTGTCTTCCCAATGAGTTACTCCCTCTGCCCCGGGGGAGTAAACTCACCACATTTGTCACGGAAAGTATCCTGGGATTTCTTGTGCCACATCTATCCACTCCTCTGATTCCTAGAGTAGGGTCACTGGGGGGTGGAAAAACATGCACCCATGGCAGATAGTGTCTTGCCATCCTTTTCACACCTGGCTAACGTGTCTTTCACTTTCGGGCCAAAAAGGGAAGAAGCCTCCACTGGAGCATTAAGAAAGGAAGACTTAAAAGGGTCCCCAAAGTCACAAAGGTGCAACCAGCGTGACATCTCATTACAACATCTGAACCCACAGCTCTAGCCACCTCTTTGGTAGTGTGAGAGATTAACCGCATGAATGAGTTGGATATAGATTCCAGGGTTGCAAGCGGTGAGGCAACTTTGTTGCTTACCTCATCAGAAACTGCTCCTGCTAAGGTTCTGGAGAGTTCTGAGATTAGGTCTCTCTAGAGCCTGGTAAAGTGTGCCAAGTAATTGAAGGACTGAATAGCAAAGGTCGATGAGGCAAACACTCACTTCCCTAACCTGTCCATCACCTGAGACTCCCTGTTTGGGAGGATGGACAGTATGGCTCTCTTCAGCGAGCTCTTTCTTAGTGGCTGCTGCCACCACCATAGAATCTACTGGTAGGTCTTTGGACCATTGTGGACTTTCTTCTGGTGGGGACAGAATTATGTCTGGTCTTTGGGGGATTGGTTCAATGGTATCAGGACTCTTCCAAGTGTGCTGCACGATGAGTTGGAGTAGTTCATCTGCAGGTGGGGTCACCCAAGAGGTGGAGGGTTGTGCACAAAAAGCCTGCAAGAATACGGACTCCTCAGAGGAGGGGTTGGTGGGCTTCCAGCTTCCCTGCTGTTTCAATATTTTCAGTACATCTCTGAAGAAGACATCCTTAGGGGGTGACCATGGGGACCCCTCCCCTTCATCGTAGTCCATATCTTCAGTGAGGGACTCTTCGGGAGAGTCCACGTGCTTGCACAATCTCTTACGTGGTACCTCTTCAGTGGGGACGTCTAATGAGGACTCTGAAGAGAGGGCACCCTGTGTTAGGGTATCTTGAGGCTCATGTGCTCGATGTCCTGATGTGGTGGACTGTGCCAGCTGTGGTTCAGAGGGAGGACTAATATGATACTCTGATGGTTTGCCTACATAGGCAAGGGCCCTCTCCATCGCTTGGAAAGCTGGCCTGCTTGAAGAGGGATGGGAGCCCAGAACCAAGAAGGACAACCTTAGAACTGGGTTTACACCCCATTCCGACAAACCAACTCCCAAGGAAGGAGCCCCAAGAGGACTTGGTGCTGTCAAGACTCCTGCAACCACAGTAGACAGCACCATAGAAAAAAATCAGCGTTGTACTAGGGGTCGCAGGGTCAGCAGCCCGGTTATGATCCTGAGGATGGTTTGGCTCCAAATGAGTTGAAGACCAAAGGGTCGGCTCCAGAACCATGCTGAGATCCACCAGTGGAACCGAAGAAGTGGGAACTGAAATAGACGACGGTGCCCGGTGCTTCAAAAACTGCAAGGAGATAAAAGGAGGAGAATATGCAGGAGTCGGTGGAGAAGAACTCCCAACTCTGATTGGGAGAGGAGTTCTGGAAGGTGCTGAAATCCCTCTGGCCATCAGCAGCTGATCCACGTCACACCATGTCCAATTCTGAGAGGCTTCTGGAGGATCAGGTTGATATCCCCGATGAAGAATCAGGCTGTTCCAAGAAAGGGCTATATTGGTGCCCAAAGAATGGATCTGCCATAGGGGAGTATCGGGTCCCAGGTACATTTTCTCCTATCGGCACCATGGTCTCAGGACCAGTAAGATGTACAGGGAGGGAGAAGGTGACCGGTGTTGGATATACTATTGTTGGTGCTGAATAGGATGGAGCTGAAGCATTAGTTGAAACCATGGTTGATGCAGTGGACATTATCAGTACTGTGACTGGTGGCTGAGACTGGTCTATATTAGAACCGCAAAAGTCCTATTCACCGAATACGTAAATGCCGACACATATTATGCGCACCGTGAATACAGCAAACACCCTAAACTGCAAATTTCAAAAACTCAAACCGTCATAGTTGTCCAACCCCACCGCCCGCTACATACTACCTACTCAAACAAAATAAATAAACCACATACATACACTAACCAAAACCTTACTTCTAACCCTAAACTAAACCCTATTTCTAACCCTAAACTAAATCTTGCATATACTACCATCTATGCACTTACCGCACCCTAACCCTAAGGTCTGTAACTATCGCACACTTACCTTACGGAGCTATACCGCAGAAGGGCCAACCATGACGATTCGACATTTCTGATTTTGCGCTTCAGGACAATTGGTGTTTTCACGGTTCGATGAATACGCGTCGAAAGTTTCTGTGTTCGGGTAAGTGGACCTTCGTGGTTTTAATAGGGAACCGGCTGAGGCAGTGTCACTGAAGATTGTACCGAAATGGATGATCGAGGTCTCGGAACCGAGGATTGCACTGTGAAGGGCAGTTGAGACACTAGAGCTGATGTCGTTGGTGCCAATTTAGATATTTTTGGTCTTGTTTCAGACTTTTTGTTGCTAGAATGAGGCAAAGAAGGAACAGAATGACTTTGTTTCTTATGTTCTTTCTTAGGAGGGGGTGAGCCCTCCTACCCAAAAATAGCCTCGGAAAAAGGAGTGTTTAAAAGGCCTTTTAGAATCAGTTTGCTCTTTCTCTCATTTAGGGTATGAGAACTGAATCCTTTACAAATTTCACATAGTGGTTGAACAGAGAGGTGCGGAACACCCAGACAATAGACACAAGATAAATGAGTGTCCAAGTTAGGCATTTTGCGACCGCATTGCTTAAAACCTGTAGTATTCAAAAGCAATGGTAGTAATATTAGGTTGCACTGGGTACATAATACTATGAATAAAACTCAAAGTAATTTCTTCTGTACAGAAAAATAAAAATGTCAGACCAGAGTGTCACGGTCTAAATGACAGCCAGAGGGCAAGCAATTGTACAGCTCACACATCATAAAGCAAATGAATCTTTACAAAACAGCATTGCAATAAAATGCTGCATATTACAGGAAAAAGGGCACTCTTTCAAATTCACACTGACTGTGTAAACAGTACTGTAAAAGGGACTGCAGTAAAGTTACAAGAAAAAACATACTGGTCTGTATTAATAATTCAGCAGTTATTAAAAGACAACCTTGCCTTTTTATTGTCATCAAATGATTAGGGTACCATCAACATATACGGTAGTGAGACAAAGTACCAGAAAACAGCAATACATTTTAACATTTTAGTAAATGTTTAATTAGCAGGCTTCAGTTTAATATTAATGTTACTAAATTTGTAAATTGGACTAAGTGTACATTACAGTCCATGTATGTACAAATGCAAAAATATTTTGTAAAAGCAAAACTAATGGTAAATAATAAATATGCTTGGCATATGCGATACAACAAATGGGGAAACTATAGCAACAGGTGATTTTAACTGCCTATTATCAGGCAATGATTCTTCTAAAAATGGTAAAATAAAACTAACATCTCAAGCTAAGAAGTTAAATGACTTTACAAACAAGATGAACCTTAAAGATATACATGGTCTAAGAGAACATTATTCCTTATTCTATACTCACTATTCATATTGGTTTGGTACACAAACAAACATTGATAAGGTCTTTGTATCAAATAATATATATTCTAAAATAAGTGATGTATCTATAATGACTTGTCCACTTTCGGACCATAATGCTATAAACTTTACATTAACTACGCATACAGATGATTTAAGATTTCTAAAGAGAATTCCTGCTTACATAACTAAGTTAAAAGACTTTAGGGAATGGATAATGAAAAGAATAGACATGTTTATGGAAACAAATGATAATGATTAAGTGACTGATACTATACTATGGGACACCTTTAAAGTTTATATATATGGTAGAATAAAATCTTGGTACCATAAAAAGGGGAGAGAATGGGACAAAGAACTTTTAGACTTACAAAAAAAATAGACAAGATAAAAATGGACACAAAACCAAATAAAATAGCACATAAAATTACTAAGTTAAATCAAAAATACTTAGAAGTTCTGAATCATAAGGTAGCCATAAACCTGGAAAAATTGAAATTACAATCTTATGCTGTAAATCCCAAATAGCTACATAAAATAGTGATAAGATCCAAAAAAATAAACAATCAAAATCATATTAATGCCATTAAATATAAAAGTGATGGTTCAGTTAAGAGTACATTTAACTTAATGGGCATATTAGAAGTGTTCAAAAACTACTATAAAGATATAAATAATAACACACCACTTTTGGAGACAGATAATGTAATAAATACTTTTATTCAGGAAAATACAACTACTAAGGTGTCAATGCAACAAAATAACACATTAAATAAACAAATAACACTAACAGAAGTGAAAGAGCAAATAAAAAAAATAAAAGATAATACAGCTCCAGGACTGGATGGAATAATTTCTGAACTATGTAAGATTTTTTCTGGATATATAATAAAGAAAATGATGAGTGCCTTTACTGTGGTTAAGCAAAAATATATAACACTCCCATCATGGAAATACTCAATTAACTCCCCCATATTAAAACAAGATAAGGACCCCAAATCTTGTGATTCATATAGGCCAATTTTGTTACTGAACACTGATTATAAAATTTTCATGAAAATATTAGCCAATAGGATAAAGAAAATGTTACCTAATCTAATATGTAATGATCAGACAAGGTTCATTCTTCATATAAAAGTGCAAGATAACATTATTAAATTACTATCAATAGACATAGCATGCAATACAAAAAAAAAATCTAACTGTTATCAGCCTAGACATAGAAAAGGCTTTTGATTCTATTAGTTGGTCTTATCTACAAAGAATTCTGATTGGTTTTGAATTCTCCTCAGATTTTGTCAACTTATTAATGAAAATTTATAGTGGGGCACACGCTTATGTGAAAATTGGATCAGGTCTATCCTCACCACTAATCCTCAAGGGAAATAGACAAGGTTGTCTTTTGTCACCATTATTGTTTGCTCTTTCAATGGAACCTTTTGCTACATATATCAGAAACAAGCAAAATATAAAAGGCTTTCAAATTAATAAGGACTATTGTCCTAAGATACAATCATTTGCTGATGATATGTTGTTAACTTTGGGTGATATTGGTGATATTGGGGGTTCTTTGCATGATGTTATAAATACCTTAAGCAAGTTTGAAAGAATTTCAGGGCTTAAATTTAATCATAATAAATCTAAAACATTATTAATTAACAAAAAGATCACCAAAACCTAAGATGGAATAGCCTTTTTAATTGGGAGAATGATGTATTAGAATATTTGGATGTCAGTATAAACGGTGCATGGAAAGAGTATGTTAAACTAAACTAAATTAATTTAATAACCACCATTAGTGAACTAATTAAAAGATGGAATAAAATGTTCTTTACAATGGAGGATAGGCTCTCTTTAATTAAAATGATAATTTTACCTAAAATTTTGTTTTATATACAGTCATTGATACTAACCCTCCCAAACAATTATTAAAAAAATTGGATTCCATGCTACTTAAATGTTTATGGTTCCCCTTAAAACCTAGGATTGTATATAAATGGCACATTAGAGCTTGGAACAGTAATGGGATAACATTCCCTAGCTTAGATCTTTATTCCAAATCAGTTATAATTAATGTAATATTACACTGGGTCACATCTACCTATGTATCTGGCTCGAAAACAATACATGAGATTCATATAACTGATGTCAGAACTACAGAAAATCAATTTAAGGAACAATATGGAATAAGTAGAGTTCATTGGCTTTTACATGAATTTTGTTTATTTAATAAGAAGTTTGATCATTTTTCTTATGGCATTAATCAAATATTTAATAACTTAAAAAATATAATTGATTGTAATTACAACATTAAACTTTTTTTATTTCTTATATTCCCTATAGCATACTCCCCTGATTGCCTAGATTCTTTCAACATCAATGCAATGCAAAAATTCACGGAAATCATTTGATATTCTGGCATCAGTTTACTGAAAATAAGAGATTTAAAACACTAAACTCTCTTTATGTAGTTTTCATAATAGTCAAGACAGTTGGTTGTTTATACACTCATTACAGCAGTTTATAGAAAACAAAATGAGAGTATCAACCAACCTAGAGACTGAATCTATACCTAGTTTGATTCAGCTTTTTATTAGGTGTCTTGAAATGACAGATAATCAAAAATTATGTATCTCACCTATCTATACTATGATACTAAGAGAAGACACTCTAACGTTTGACTCAGATTTTTTGGATTACTATGTAAAGATTAATGGAGAACAAATATCTGATGAATCCAAAAAAATATTATTGAATTCTACATATGGTACATCTTCATTATACTGGAGATTGTATACATGGAAATTTATGAATAGGAGTTTTTATACCCCACATAAAATAAATCTTATACTCAAAAAACAGTGAAAGTAAATGTTGGAAATCTGATGAATTACTAGAGGCCAACTGAGTTCACATGTTCATTGAATGTAGAAATGCTGTTCATTACTGGAAAGACTTCAGATATTTTGTAAATGCTTTATGGCCTGATAACTGCCATATTTCTAGCTCATTAATCCTAATAAATGTTCCTATACCTAATGTAATACCTAAATCTCAGATTCAGTTACTCTGGTCAATTCTTGCAATTGCCAGAAAACTTATTACTTTAAACTGGAAAAGTAAACAAGATTTGATGTATAAAGATTTTATTAATTTAGAAAAAGTTGTTTGTAAAAAAGAACTGCAAACCATTTGTTATAAAACTCATAACATTACTCATAAAAAAATAGCATGGCAAAAATTGGGAAACCTTTTGAACAAATACTGATAACTTCTCATGGATAAAATGATTGTTTATCATGGATGAATGCTGTTGTGTCTTTCGGCTTTTCCCGGTTAGGGGTCGTATGTAAATATTGTAAATAGTTTGTTATTGTTTTATTGTATTTGTTATATGTACATTTGTGTTTGTTTATAATGAAAACAAAATAAAAATGTTTTTGAAAAAAAAAAAGAAAACTAAAGGGTTTGTTTCCCAATGTGTTTTTAGTAAGAAGTAGTAATAAAAATTATGATCTAACCAAAGAGTAAATAACAATATAAACTGAGTTGTGTATTTAAAACAAAAAGGGAGAAGTGTTAGATATATACATTTAGATATATATATATATATATATATATATATATATATATATATATATATATACACACACACATACTTCTGTTTAGTAGAATATATATATATATATATATATATATATATATATATATATATATATATGTGTGTGTGTGTGTGTGTGTATGTGTGTAAGAATAACAGTGCATGTACACGTTTGTTTGCTAGTTAGTTGCATGCACACTTCTGTTTGCTATAATATCTGTAGGAAAATATATTCTGTTAGATGCATACATATTTCTGTTTTCTATTTAAATATATATATATATATATATATATATATATATATATATATATATAGGGTTAAACTACTTTTAACTAAAAATCAAGTAACAAATGGCATCCACTTGGAATGTAACATAAATGATCAGGGCCTGGTACAGCTTGATAAAATGCTGATAAGGATAACTCCTTAATTCAAATAAAAAGGCATTCAGCTGTATGTAACGGTGTCTGGTACAAATTCAAGGAGAAATACTGATGAGAAAGTCCTGAGATCCAGGTGCAAGACTCCCTACCAGATCAAAGATAGGAACAAAAACAATTCCTGAAAGTTATTCACCTTGAAACAGAATACAAAGAAGCTTAACAACAGACTGCATGACATCAGAGAAATTCAGAATTCCAAAGGTATTAACAACAGACTGTTCTCATGGACAGAATCCAAATTGCACAAGAAAAAGTGTATATAAGGACAGTAAAATTGAATGGTGTTAGATCTAATTTGACTTCTTGTTAGATCTGCATACTGGAGAACATCTTTCATGCTGTTTGAAAAGTATAATCTGAAATAGTAAATGCTGTAAACTGTACAGTATTGTACTTGCTATCTGTTATATAGACATGTCATTTTAGTAGTACTGTGCAAGAAAGATAATCGTATACTATTCAAGGGGCTAATAGTCTGCAAAGTTTATGTACACTAATCAGACTTTGTTTTTACAAGGCACTGAAGCAGCAGCACAGACATCTGACAGACATCTGCATTTACTTTTCAGTGTACTAATCAGACTTTGGTTTCAGCATGCAAAAGCTGCTCAGACTTTTATTTCTACAAGGCACCAAAACACAGCTGCATTTGGCAGCATCAGTAAGTACAAGACGGTCATTAAATAACTTTTTAAGAATAGCAGAAAGAAATAGCATGAGGCAACCATCTAGAAATTACCTGCTTTTTTTCACTGACAGCCCTTGTTTATTATGCTCATAGAAAATATATATCTAATTAGCCTTCCTGAATGATTTTGTTCTGTTCAGGTAGTATCAGTAGCTGTTTGTGGACATCCAGAGTATGTACAATTCTCTCTCCCTTGTCTTTAGGATCTTGAAAGAAAGCAGGGAGACTGACAGGTTGGCTCAAATTAAACTCTGAAACTACTTTAGGCATAAAGGAAGGATTAGTTCTCAAAGAAATTCTGTCCTTATGGAAAAATGAGGTAGGGTTGCCCCACCATAAGAGCTTGTGACTGAGATACTCTTCTGGCAGGAGTCAGAGCAATGAGTATACATTTTTTTCAAGTCAAGAATCTCAAATTAGCCTGGTAAGTGGTTTAAATGGAAGTAGTGCTAGTTTTTTTAAGCACCAACCTTAGATCCCAAGGAGGAACTACCTGTTTTCTAGGCAGATGGATTTGAAAACCCCTTTCAAAAACTGCTTGGCTTGTGGACAGGATGAAAGGGAGATCTATAGGCAGTCAAACAAAAAATTGCCAAAAGATTAATCTTAACAGAAGACTAAGAAAGGTCAAAGGATAATACAGGCATGTTTTTGAAACAGCAGCATCTGGGCCTAAAAAGGGTCCTGCTTCTTAGGTGGCATCAACAATAAAATATTTTCAACTTGCACATCTATGATTTTCACTACCATATTTTTAGCCTTCTTTAGTACCTTTTGCATGACCTCAGAAAAAAAGTTGCCTAATGAGTATCAAAACTCTATCATTCAGGTGGTCAACTGAAGTGTTTTAGATTGGGATATATTAAACAACCCCTATCTTGTGTGAGTAAATCCAGTCCTTGAGGAAGCTTGTTGTCCTTGGCCATTTTCAAAAGAAAGGGGAATCACTGCTGGCTTTGCTAGAATGGAGTCACTACCACTCTCTCTGGGAAGTCCTTTTGAATCTTTGGAAGATCTCTGGATATCAATGGAAAGGGCAGAAAAGCATACAGGGACATTCCTATCTATGTGAATGAGAAAGCATATGTCTTCCTGCCCTGTTTGAAAGGAATCCCAGAACAGAATTTATTTTACTGTCTGTTGTTGAAAGGAGGCAAACTGATCTTTTTGAGCTGTTTCCCACAAATGGATCAATTCCTGGATAGTCCCCAGGTGTAGTTCCCATCTGTGAGCTTCTCCCCTGGTCCTGCGTAGTTGGTCTGCTAGAAAGCTTTGCTTTGACTGAATGCATGAAGTTGAAGAGTCACACTGAGCTGAGCATCGAACTCACAGAACATCAAGGCAAGTCTGCAAAGAGGGTAATGTCTGATACCCCTCTTGTTTGTTTATATACCACATCTCTGAGGTAACTTGTACAGGTCTTGATAATCAGAGATTACTTAAGACTATTAAGGCATTAATAGTTATCAGCATCTCTTTGACATTTATGTGCTTATGTATGTCCTGGTTGTTCCACAGACCTTGAACCTTTGCACCTTTTGATACATCACCCTCCCCCCAAAAAAAAAAAAATGTCTGAAGCAGACCTAGCAGTAAGGGGAACGGAGAAGGGAAGAGAAGGGTTGAAAGAGAACTAGTCCACCCACCACAATACCTCCCTTCTTACAATTCCAGTACTGGAATCTGAAAAGATAAAGGGTATTGATGTTGAGAGCAGGCTAACTTGGAGTATCGCTGATTTTTTCTCATGTGAAGTTTGGTCAAGTGAATCATGGTAATCACAGAGGCCATGAAATTCAAAATCCTGTGAAATTTCCTGGCATATACTAGGGATTGATTAAAAAAGCTCAGGGATATCTCTTTGTACTATTCTACTTTGTCTAGTGGAAAAAAGCCTTTCATAGTGAAGTATCCTGAGAACATCCAAGGAACACTATTCTGTGGGAAGGGATGAGAGATAATTTCTATTAGATCACTTGAGACTCCTGAGTGAGAATGAGTTTCATGACCTTTATCAGGAAATCCTGATGAATGAAAATAGAGTTTGCAAATATAAGACAATCATCCAAATATGGAAAGCTGTGAATGCCTTGATGTTTGCAGTAAGCAATTACTGGAGCCAGATACTTTGTAAATACCACTGGTGCAGTAATAGACCAAAAGGTGAAACAAAGAACTGATAATGTAAGACAGATAAAGAAAAGTTTAAGAAACAGCTGAATTATTTGCAAATTTGTACATGATGATAAGCATCTTTTAAGTCTAGCAATACTATAAGGTTGTGGGAGGGTATGAGTAGTAACAAGGTTTGGATGGATAATATTTTGAGCTTTAAGACTTGACAAAAAAAGACTGAGAAAGGACAGGTTTAAGACTTGTCTCCAAGTTTCCTCATTCTCTGGCACCAGAAAAATCCATGAATAATAACATTTGCTTTTTGATCCAAGGATGCAAGTTCTATGACCCCCTAAGAAAGCATCTGCTCCAAAATTAGGAGAAAAAGGACATTTGGTTTACAGGATGAGGAGGAATCACATGGAAAGAGGGGAGGGATTCTCAATTTACATCTGTACCCCTGCTGGATGACTCTCAGAACTTTTTTGTTTGACATAATCTGATGTCACTGGGTAAGATGAAGGCCTAGACTGAGGGAGAGATTGGTGACTTTTAGGGCAACTAATCATTCTGACTTTGTGGTCTGTCCTTGGTGCTAGGAGACTCCACCTTTCTTCTTTTAGCCTTCCTGTCATTGGTTTTCAAAATTCTGATTGTTAAAACTTTGCTGAAACTGTTTATTCTTCTTACTGAAAAAATGTCTTAAACTAGAAAAAAGGTCTTAACTGAACTTAGAGAAGGAGAGTTAAAAGATTTGGGTAACTCCTTGAATTAATTTCTCCTCTTTCATCAAATCTTATCGGACCTCAGCAGCAAATCCAAAGAGAACATATTTGTCATGGGGAGAATTTAAAATAAATCTCAGCGTTAACATCTTCTGGTAAATTCTGAGAATGTAATCAAGCAAATCTTCTCATAACTGAACCAGTAGCAGGAAAGTATAGTTGTGTAAAATCTTACCATAACAGTAGTTGTCTTTCGCTTCACTGTTGCAGTATTCATTACTATAAGGATCTCCCATCCAGGATAGCCTGACATATGTCCAGTATACCAAGGCCTTATGATCTTGTATGTGCCATATGTCACACCTATGCTTCCCACAGAGGAAGTAGGACATAAAGATGACGTACAGATGCAGTTACCAGAACTGAATTGTCCTGGTAGAGAACAGTCTCCATAGGACAAAGGAATCTATGTACATCCAGAAGAAGAAGATGCAGAAGAAAAGGGGAAACCTTAAGCCAGAAGGGAATCCAAAACAAAAAAACAGAACCAGCAAGAGGGGACAGGAGGGAGTGAGCAAATACTGCAACACTGAAGAGAAGTACATCTATTGTTATGGTAATGTTTTACACAACTGTACCATATTCTTCTACATGACTGTTGGAGTATATTTTACAATAGGGAGAGTAAAAAAGCTCAAGAAATAGAATGAGAGGTGGAAGGCTGAGAAGAGCCCTCAACAACCTCATGCAAAATGGCTCTAGCAAAACCCGCTCTGGCCCGAGAGACCATATCCAATTTATAATGTTTAGTAAAGGTATGCACAGAAGACCAAGTAGCAGCTTCAGGGGTGGAATTGGCATTTAACCCCTTGAAGAAAGCACCAGAAGAGGCTACACCCTCATGTAATGAACTCTAACAGAAGTAGACAAAGAGTTGTCATGAAAAGAATAACAAAAAGAAATGGTCTTAGATATCCAGAAGGAGATGGTTTGCTTAGAAACAGCCAAACTCAATGTCCTGGGATGAAAAGAAACAAAAATCTAGTCAGACTTATAACCGGCTTTAGTTTTATACAAATAGTACCTGAGCTGTGTGAGCAAATCAAAGGTATGCAAGACCTTCTCACTAGCAGACTGAGAAGAAGGGAAAAAGGAAGGGAGTTGTACTGATTCAAGGAGAGCTCACTGATCACCTTGGGCATAAAAGAAGGATTAGTACAAAGAGACATCATTAGGGTCTGAAGCTCAGAAACCCTCTGAGCAGAAGTAGTAGCCTGCAACAAGACAGTCTTCCAGGTACAGTGTTGCAAAGAGGCAGAATCTACAGGCTCAAAAGAAGCTTGAGTCAATTTTTCCAAAACAACATTAAGGAGGAATATGTTTCCTTGGAGGCCTAAGATGCAGGACATTTTTATAAAACTGTTTGACCTCAAAATGAGAAGCCAAAGGAGGATTCAAGGGCAGACAAGTAGAAATGGCTGACAAATGGACCATCGGAGAAGAATAGGTCAAGACAGACTGGAGCTACTCACACAAACAGGAGAGGACCAAATGGACCCCTCACTAAAAAAGGGTCCTGGTTATGAGCTTGGCACCAGACACTAAATATTTTCCATTTGGACATATAAAATTTTCTGGTTGTGGGTTTTCTTGCTTCCTGTAAAACCCCGAGCATGTCCTTAGAAAAGAGGTACCTACCTGCAAAGGTAACCACCATGAAAAACTTCTCCAAAGCTAACTTTGGGCTCCTAAAAACAGAGGTGGCTAACTTCATGGCACCCATGCAAATGGTGAATAGTTGTGTGACCACTGAATCATATACCAATGCACTGTACGAACACATATACAAATGCATGGATCTTACCATACCCAGTAGAACCAAGACACTCTCCTTCAAAAAAAGGAAGCCAATCTGGTGGTCTCCTGCCATAAACAAACTCTACAACAGAAGGAGGAAACTGATGCAGAATACGGTGAAGTTCCAAGACTGGAAAAATTCCCTTATCCGCCTCAACAAATAGTTGAGATCCCTCATCAAATCCTCTAAAGCTAGCTATGAAAACAGAATTGCAGCAAATAGTAAAGATAACCACAAGGCCGTCTATAGTTATGTAAAGAATCTCCATGGCAATACCCAGATTTGCTCTGCGCTACTGCACAATGGTACCTGCTATACCAAGCCAACCGATATTGCCAGTATACTGGCCGACAAATTCAGTGCCAACTTTACCCCTCCCCCCCAAAGGACCAATCACAATACCAGTAGATTACCAGGCAGCCAATATTACTGCTGCACAGGTTAAAACAGCACTGTCCCAGGCCAAGAATACAGCTTCCATGGGACCTGACAATATCCTTGGTTGTGTTCTACATGAACTACAAAGTGAACTGGCACCTCACCTGTGTGCCCTGTTCAATCACAGCCTCACCTCAGGTTATGTCCCTACCGAATGGTGCACTGCTACAGTCATCCTTCTTCACAAAGGAGGAGCAACTACAGACCCTGGAAACTATCGCCCCATTAGCCTGATGAGTCTGATATGCAAAGCTATGGAACACATCATCATGGACCTAATAAACAAGGATATAGGGAATCTACAAACTCTGGATCCCACACAGTTTGGTTTTGTGAAGGGTAGATCATGCCTGCTCAACTTGGTCGACTTCTTTGAGTCAGTCACCAGAGCTGTGGATGAAGACAAGGTGGTTCATACAGCCTACCTTGATCTGGCCAAGGCTTTTGATACCATTCCCCAATCAGGAATCATAGAAAAACTCACTAAGTTTGGCATCAACCCCTATATCACTAGGTGGGTTGCAAATTTTCTCACAGATAGAACCCACAGTGTGAAAGTAGCTGACTCCAAGTCAGACTGCCAATTAGTCACTAGTGGAATCCTACAGGGTTCGGTCCTGGCTCCTCTCCTGTTTGGTATCTACCTCTCTGAAGTCCAGGCCAACACGAAGGGACTCTGGCTGACAAAGTTCGCAGATGATTGCAAGTTGGGAGCTATTATTAACTCCACAACTGATGCTGACATTCTACAGAATGGCCTCACTGAGACCAACGACTGGTGTCAGAACCATGGCCTTAAGCAAAATGCCAAAAAATGTGTCATCATCCCCTTTGGGAAAAACCCAGTTCCCATGAATTATGACATTGATGGTAGTCCACTGAACACAGAAGGCATTATAAGAGATCTGGGAACACAGGTTGATGGCAACCTCTCTTTTGATCACCACATTGCCGCTGTGGTCAGAAAGTCCTTCTATGTGGCACATCTCATTACTAAGGGTTTTGCATCCAGGAAGAAAGAGGTCATTGTCTCACTGTACTCTTCCCTCATTAGGCCAATCAGAGAATACAATGCCCCATTTGGCATATACTTCACTAGACACCTGCAACAAGTGGAGAGGCCACAAAAGTACCTCACATAGAGGATCCTAGGCCTTAAACACTTGTCCTATATGGACAGTCTCAAAAAACTCCAACTATTCTCTGCATCACATCGCCTACTTAGAGGTGATCTCTGCTTGACTTACAAAGCCATGTCTGACCCAGCTCTATTAGAAATGCTACATGTAAAGAAATCCCAATCCCTCCGCACCACATGCTCCAGAGACCTCAACCTCATTACCACAATTAACATAACATGATGGAGGGACAGGTTCATAAACCAGAGACTGCCCATGCTATGGAACAGACTTCCCATACATATCAAGCATAGCACCTCGCTGACTCTCTTCAAGAGAAATCTTGATGAGTGAATAGGAAACAGAAAATTCACCATGGGGATAACTCCAGTGGCTCTACTCGACAGAGGCACTGGGAACTAAGGTCGGGTGGCACTATGCCAGGGTAATCCTATGGCTAGGCTTGTAAAGGCCCCAGGGCCATTTTCCTAGTACAAACTTATGAACCTATAAAAGGGATCAAAACACTGTAACCCACAGTGTCATTTAGAATGGACCAGTTAGAATGGATGAGAGACCCCTTGTCTTATATGAGGAGGTCTGACCATTGAGGTAACTTGTGGTGATTGCTCCTGACCAGATGCATTACGAGGGGGAACCAGTGCTGCCTTGGCCAAAGGGAGCCACTAGCAAGATTTCTGGGAGACCAGCTGTTTCTCCTGTGGGACTCTTGGAAGTAGAGGAAAAAGAGGGCAAATATAAAGAAACATCCCTTTCCAAACAAAAAAGTGTGTCTGTCTTCCATGCCAGATAGCATGGGTCTCTGGAACAGAATAGAGGAAGCTGCCTGTTCACAGCAGAGGCAAAAATATCTACCTGAGGAATATCCCACCGATGATCAATGCCCAGAAACACATCTCCGTGAAGCATCCATTTGTGAGCCTATGTTTTGGACCTGCTCAGTCTTCCACCACATTGTACTCTGAAGGAATGTATCCTGCCTGAAGAGTTAACTGATAATTGAGAGCCATCTCCAGGACCTGAAGAGCCATCCTACAGAGGAGTTAAGATTGAGCACCTCCCTGCTTGTTGACATACCACTTCACTGCAGTGTTGTCTGTACACATCTTGAAGGGGCCTGGACAGAATATGGGGTAAAAGGCCTGAAGGGACATACTCAAAGCTCTCACCTCTTTAATGTTGATGTGGTCTGACTTCTGATGGGGGGCAGAGACCTTGAACTTACAGGTCACCACATGAAGCCTCCCACCCCTATGTCTTAGGCATTGGTGAATAGTTCTTGAGAAGGGAATGGAGCCTGCAAGGGTAGGCTTCGGTTGAGAGCAAACTGTTGAATCCCCCACTCAAATTAATTTTTTAGACAAGGAAGGAAAGGTATACCAAAATCCAATGGATGGCAATGCTGGAGCCAAACTGACTTGAGGTACCATTGAAGCTATTGCATATACAGTCTGGCAAGAGGGAGCATTGGAATACAAGAGGCCATGAATCCCAGGGCCTGAAGAAACTCTGGCTAGACTGGCAGTCAGAGGAAGAAACTGAAAGAAGGCTGTCAATGACAAAACTATTAGAGGTGGAAGAGAGGCCAACATTGGCACTGTCTGTATCCTATGTGCCAGATACACATGATCCTGAGAAAGAGTCAGGACAGACTTTTGGAAATAGTGAACCCCAGACTTTAAAGAGGAGAGATGGTGAACTCCAAATCCTGTTGCAGGTGACCTGTTGCAGGTGACTGGGAGAAGGTGCCTGAAGCAATGAGTCATCTAGATAAGGAAAAGTCTGAATGTATTGGAGCCTGCAAAAAACAATCACAGGAGCTAGGCAGTTTGTGAATACCCTTGAGGCAACAGAGAGGGTAAATAGCAAAGCAAAGAACTGAAAATGAGATGAAGAAACAAAGAAACATAAAAACTTCATGAAAAGAGGGTAACTAGGGATATTAAGGTAAGTATCCTTCATATTCAAAGACACAAGAAAAGCCTAGAGAAGTTAAAGAGGAAACAAGGTTTGAAGAGTAAGCATCCAAAAAGATGGGACCTTGAAAAAGGTGTTGAGCAAGGAGAGATCCAGAATAGGTCTGCAAGTACCTTCCTTTTGAGGAACCCGGAACATCCTGAAATAAAAACCCTTTCCCACTTGGGGGGGGGGGGGGACAGGCTGAATGGATCCTTGGTTCACCAGGGAGCCTAGGACCTTCGAGAAATGAGGACGCTACTCTAGAGGAGGTTGAGGAATCCCTGAAGAAGGAGGGAGAGACTTTCATAAAACTTTCATAAAAAGAGCCCAAGACTCTGAAGTGATGAGAAGCCAATTTGGAAGACAAAGGGAAAGCTAAAGGGACAAAAGAACCTGGTCTAAGGGTGGGAGTGGGGAGGCAAATTGTCAGAGAGAAGCAGGCTTATCAGAAAAAGGAGGTTCCTGGGCCACAGAAGCCTGACAAGGCTTAGCAGATGAGGCTCGCCTACCATCCTTCATGCCCTTGGAGGCCTGGCGGGGCTGCCTGCATACAAAAGCAGACCTAGAAGGATAATTTCTCTGGAACTTAGGAACAGGAGAGACAAAAAAAGAAGTCATGCACTCACCATAGCGTTCTATCTGTGTTGTCAATTTTCATTCTTCCTCAACAGATGGGTTTGGAGCTGATCCCTTGGATCTGACTCAGCTGTTGCTAAAGTTCATGGCCACCATGAACTCTCACGTTCTTCCCTTACCCACAATGCACCAACCCCAATTACCTCAGATCTTGTTTGCTGACTTTAGCAGAAAAGAAGCATTGTTATCCTGAGAAGAAGGAGGAGAAGAAGGCTATATCTGGAGATAAAAAAATTAGGGTAGAAAAGACCTGTAACCACTCATTCTTCCAGAAGCATTCAAGCACAGGGGCTGGTGAGAGGGGAGTTGAGGAAGAATTAAAATGGACAACACAGATGGAATGGTATGGTAATTACATAACTTCTTTATCTGATTGTGATGCCCCAGCACTGGCCCAGCAATCAAGGAGCCTCAATCCTCAGCACTACCAACAGTGGGGGCGTACACACTCGGAGGATGACAAGTACACACAGTAAAGTGCAATTTCCCTTAAGAGCACACAGACCACAGTCAGTTTGGGGCTGGTTTCTCCCTCTTTCTCCAGATCCCCAATAAGGCACCCCACTGGCACAGCTATAGAGTTGAGATCACAGCTGAGTGGCCAAGCCAAGACCTCCAGCACCCTCTCTATCCAACAAGTGGTTTGTGTCCCTACCCAAGTATATATACCCAAGTATCTGACACACACACTTTGAGATTTGATTACTATACAAACACACACACACACACACACACACATACACACACACACACACACACACACACACACACACACACACACACACACACATATACCTGGGAAAGGCCGGCAGAGGTTTACTATCTATGCCCCCTTTTGTCCAGACTATAAGGTAGTTCCGACTGCCAAGAGCCACTCTTTTTCAGCTACTTTAAGGCCCTTAGCAAAGGGTGTCCACACTTACTGTGTAATATTACTATTAATTCAAATAGCAGTTTGACCAAGCACCAGGCTATTAGGTGTGGCCTGTACAGTGTCACCAAATAGATAATGCAAGTACTCATCTTAAATATGTCTCAAAAATATCAGCCACAAAAATAGGTTTAAATATATTTAATAGTAAATAATAAAAGAACAAGACAATACTAAATATGTATTCAGTTACATCAGAATTCAAAATCACAGGAAATATTTAAAACAACATTGCAGGACAGTCTCAAATAAATAAAGAAAACATCTAAGCTATAATTTACTATAGTCCTATCTGAATCTAAAAGAGTTACTATGCCCTAAAAACTTACTTACAGAACAACAAACAGGCAAAAGTGGAGAATGGATGTTTCTAAGTCAGAGAGAAGATACAAAAATGCCCTCTCTCTCTCTCCCTCTCTCAGAGAGTTCTTAAATTAATGTCTCAAATATTGCTGCTGGGATATTTGCAGCATGATATCACACTTTGTCACCTGACTTCAGTTCCCAGGCTAGACCACTTTGTCAGAAGCTACCAGCATTTTAGCATCTCCCTGTGAAAAATACATCTCTCTCAGATGTTTACATGTCCTGGAAGTCATAAAACAATAGAACGCTTCTACATCTTAATCCTAGTAATTACTTCTTTTTCAAGACAATATAAAAAAACTTCTAGCTCTGGACATTGTGTCTGGTACTGCACTGAAACTGAGAGATAACGTCTTTTGTTTATGGCCCATCTACAAAGTAACTTAACCTCAGCTATTCTTACATTTTACAGGTTAATCTTGTATATATATATATATATATATATATATATATATATATATATATATATATAGGTTTACTATCATAAATTCGAAAGTAAAAATAAATAATGTCTTTATTTTCGAATTTATGCATCGAAAATGTACATTTTCGAATAATAGTAAACTCGAAAACAAGGGTGTATTGTCAAAAATGTCGCTTGCAACATTTACGGCGATACACAGCACGCCCACCCTTCCCATAATAACCTACCTACCTAACCGAACACACAGTTATGCAGGGGGGCTGCGCCCCCCTGCACCCCCCTAACTTAATATTCCAACTCCAAGATCGCACTACAGTGAGGAAAGGGATGCATTTCCCTAACCGCACTGTACCGCGATCCCCTCCCATGACCGAAAGTTAGAATTGCGAATGCACAGTTCATTCGCAATGCAAACCTTCGCTCATGTCACCTGCCGTAATATGAAGCATTCGAACATCTGATGTTCGAATACTTCATAGCCGTGCAAATGCACGTCGACATAATGATAGCAAACCATATATATATATATATATATATATATATATATATATATATATATATATATATATTTATATATATCAACTGCTACAATATTGCATAAACATTTCTGCTCAGCACTTTAAAAATATCTCTTCTGGTCCTGCCGTTTGATGTACCCATAACATACAGTTCTAATATAATGGTAACACAAACAATTGCATCATGCTGGTATTCACAAATGACATATAACTATTTACAAAATTCCAGATAGCTGGGCTGGCAGTATCTTCTTTTGCTACATTTCTATATAAATCATATTAATATTCACAAATGACATATAATTATTTGCAAAATACCAGATAGCTAGGCTGATAAAGAGACATCCGCCCCCCCCCCCTCCCGAAAACTCAAGGTAGTTTTTCAAGTGTCTCTTGACAAACTCGGCTTGAGAGGGTTGATTATCTGGGAATACCTCACTCCATTCCCTGTCTTGAGAGTTGCTACACTGTCATATCATATGCCTGCAGCCCTAGGCTCCACCTTAGTAACTTGGCATTTTGTTGGCTGGCTCCATGATAAGGGATTGTGGTCTGTAAATACAGTGAATTTCCTTCCATACAGATACGGCTGAAGTTTCTGCAGTGGCAACACTATAGCTAAACATTCCTTTTCTACAGCTGCATAGACTTCCTCCCTGGGTTGGAGCCTACAACTAAGATATACCACTGGGTGCTCTTCTCCCTTTGAGGAGACCTGGCTGAGTATAGCCCACAACCCGTGGTTTGAAGCATCCACCTACACAACAAATTATTTGCTGTAATCTGGACTGGCTAACACAAGGAGTCCTCCCAAAGCTCCATTAAGCTTCTGGAATGCCTGCTCACATGTTGTCAGGGGACCAGCTATGGTACTATAATTGGGAACAAACTTTCTGTAGTACCATGCTGTCCCTAAGAATGCCCTCACCTGCATTTTGGTAACAGGGGCAGGCCATACCTGAATGGCTTCCACTTTGGCAGGTTCTGACCTGATCTTACCACTCCCTACTCTATGTCCCAGGTAGGAGACCTCTGCCATACCCAACTGACATTTACTGGGCTTAATGGTCAACTCTACCCTCTGTAGTCTGCCCAGCACTTCCCTGACATGCTGAAGCTGCTCTTGCCAGTAATGGCTGTACACGGCAATATCATCCGGGTAAGCAAGGGAAAAATCTCCCACTCCTGCTAGGATACCCTCTACCAGCCTCTGAAAAGTCGATGGGGCATTTTTCATCCCAAAGGGCATCTTTGTGAACTCATACAAGCCAAAAGAAGTCACAAAGGCTGACCTCTCTCTAGCGCTGGGAGTCAATGGTACCTGCCAGTAACCCTTGGTAAGATCAATAGTGATAAGATACTTAGCCCCACTCACCTGCTCTGGGGCTTCATCTGTCCTAGGCATGGGGTAACCATCTGACTGTGTGACTATTTAATTTCCTGTAGTCCACACAGAGCCTGGTGCTGGCATCCTTCTTTGGTGCCAGCATTACTGGGGAGGCTCAGGGACTTCTGGACTCCTGGATTACCTCTAGTTCCAACATTTCCTGTATCTCCTCCCTCAGAGTCTGCTTGACTCTCTCAGGCACCCTATAAGGGGCCTGCTTAATAGGCTTTTGGGATCCTGTATCGACATGGTGCTGCACCAGGTGGGTGCACCCTGGCTTCCAAGTGAACATGTCCCCAAACCCTGTAACACTGCTTGTATTTCTTGAACCTGAGTAGGGGATAGCTGCTGGGACATTGCTTCCCCTTCCACTGAGGTGTCAGTCCAAGTCTCACTGAGAAGATCAGTCACTAGATCCCCCTCAGACTCCTCCTGCCATTCACTGAAAATACTCAGCACAAGGGCATCTCTATCATGGTAAGGTTTCATCATGTTAACATGGGACAATTTATGCCCCTGCCTCCTGCCTAGAAGTTCTACCATGTAGTTAACATCACTGACCTTTCTTACCAACTTGAAGGATCCCTCCCAAGCTGCCTGCAGCTTGTTGTGTCTGACAGGAATGAGAACCATTACCTGCTACCCCACAGCATACTTTTTAGCTCAAACACTCCTGTCATACCAGACCTTTTTCTGCTGTTGGGTTTCTGCCAGATTCTCCTGGGCCAAGCCCATGGAGCTCCCTGATACTTGTCCTGAAGTTTAGGACATATGCCACAGCAGACTCCTTCTGGGATTCACACTTATCCTCCCTCTCATCTCAAATCAAATCTAGATGTCCCCTCATATGTCGCTTTGTACATTTTATGTCCATATGACCTGCAAAGGGAATATCATGGGCTATGGCTAGAAGTACCAGATGGTGGGCTCTGGGCACTACCAAGTGCTGTATTCTCTCACCTTTTAGCCCTCCCTCAGTGGTCCACTCTATACAGTAACCCTTTGCCCCAATATACAGATTTCGCCTTCCCTTGAGAATCAGGTGCCTCACAAGCTACCTCCCTCAGCCCTTGTAATGTAGGGTCTGAGAACTGAGCCTGTCTCACTTCTCTCTTTGTAATCCTTCCCTGCTCCCCTTCCACAGGAAGTCTGGTATTCTCTGACAGCTGTGCCTCACTGTCAGCTTGGGTACTACTACTCACCTCTGCCCTTGCAGTCACTCTGTCCAGGGGAATATCGGTACCCACAAGCAGCTGTGGCTCACCTTCAGTCTCACTGCTACAGAGTATCTCCCTCCTTGAAGTAATCACTTCACCAGTCCTGGCTGCAAGTGTGCAGTCTGTGTGGGTCTCCCCCAGGCTACCAGACCCACATGCTTGTCTCCAAGCCTGACTGTGTGTAACTGCATGCACACAAGGTACTGCATTATCAAAATCATTCCCTATCAGGACAACTGCAGGGATATCCTGAAACACACCTACTTACTGGCTTCCTTTTCCACCCTCCCAGTCAAGGTGAAACCTAGCCAAAGGTATTTGGAATGGGGTCCCTCCTAAAGCTCTGACTGGAGTAGACTGCCCAGACAAGTAGTGCTCCTCTTTAACCATTGCAGGCTTCACAATTGTTAGGTCAGAGGCTGTGTCTCTCTTAGCAATGGTGGTCTCTTTCCCATTTACTAAGATAGGATATAACCTCTTGTAGTAGTTTGGTACCCTTGTTGTCGTCTCAAGACAACTTACTGCTGGCATTCTGCCATTTCCACTTACTTGCTCTCCCACCTTTTGTTCCCCGCATTGCCTCTGTGGACATCTCTATGCTATATGGCCCCACTGGTTGCATTTAAAACATTTAACTCTTGGTCCTGGACGTGTACCTTAACTAGTGGCTTCCCCTGCTACTGATGGACACTGTTGCTATAAAGTAACTTAACCTCAACTATTCTTAAGTTTTGCAGGTTAATATTGTATTAACTCATTACATCCGAGTGATGCCTCCAGGTGCATCTGCAGTTAACTCCTACTGATGCCTGTAGGTGTCAAATATTGCTTGTTCATATGTGCATCAATAATTCCAAAACCATGCAATGTACAAGGTTTTAAAATATTTCATCTTAAAGGTTACACAATGCCAGACTCAACTGCATTAATATTTAATCTCTGTCTAGTGCAGGTAAAGAGATATTAACTGTTGTTTTTTATGATATGAATTCATATAGACATAATTTTCACAATTTTCTAAATATCTCAAAAGCCAAGTAAGATAGACAGATCTAATTAGGCTCATATGAAAGCTCTCAGCCAGATGAATAAAATGTTCCTGGCAGCATCTGTGTAACCTGAATGGTTGCTGAAATGTAAGCTGTTTACATGACCATTTGTTTGAAATGTGAGGACAAAATTTGAGTCTGTGAAAAGACTTAGGCTCCCCTATTGGAAGTTACAGTGCAAACTTCCTGAGCTCCACTGGAGTGAATGAGTTAAAAAAAAAAAAAATATATATATATATATATATATATATATATATATATAGATATATAAAAACTGTTACAATAGTGCATACACATTTCTGCTTAGCACTTTAAAAATATCTCTTTTGGTCCAGCAGTTTGATATGGGTTCCTATTGCATTATCGAATTGCTGAAACTTCGAACCTGAAAACATCGAACACAAGTGTTTGAAGTTTCAGCAATTCGAATAAAAAAAAAAAAAACCCAAAAAACAGCTCACCACAAAATCGAACTTGCATGTTCGAAGTTTTAGAATTCTGAACACAAAAAAAAAAAAAAAAAAACGGACAGAAAGTAACTGTCGTATGCAGGGGGGCAAGCCACCCTTCACCCCCCGCATCCCCTGCTCTTTAAATATACCAACTCCATGATCGCATTACTGTGCAATAAAGGGAACTATTCTGTTTCCGCATTGTAGTGCGATCTCAGAGTTGGTATATTTAAAGAGCGGGGGGTGCAGGGGGGGGCTTGCTTACTACAGTTACTTTCTATCTATTTTTTTTTTGTGTTCGAAATTATAAAACTTCGAACATACAAGTTCGATCTTGTAGTGTTTGAAGTTTTATACTTTCGATCACATAATAGGAACCTGTTTGATATACCCATAACATACAATTATGGTAACAGGTAACACAAGCAATTACATCATGCTGGTATTCACAAATGATATATAACTATTTACAAAGTTCCAGATAGCTGAACTGGCAGTATCTCCTTTTGTTACATTTCTATATAAATCATATTAATATTCACAAATGTAAAGTGTCCGTGGTCACTGTGGCCTGTGGGAAGGGAAGGATGAAAGGCTATCCTCAAGATAAATATGGTGATTCCAACCTGCATTGGATGTGTGATTTTTAGATTTCTATTAAAATTACTCAGAAAGACATGGGTTGTTGTCTTACCGATCACTGGACTGCAAGAATCCATTGAATGACTCACATGTAGTATCTGGCTAGGGAACTAGGGTAATAGAAGCTGCCATGAACTCTAAGAGATGGAGAATCATTCTTGCTGGTGGCTTCTGAAAGGACAGAACTTTGAAGGCTTGATAACAAATGGTTGCAGTTCTTGTCTGGAGAAGTCTTGCAATTTGAAGTCTTGTATCCAAGTGGGCTCCTATGAATTCTAAGAACTGTACTGGGGAAAGTTTGGATTTCATCAGATTTATCATGATGCCCATGTCTGAACGGAGGTGGAGCAAGAAGTCTGTCAAAGGAAAAAACTTCAAAGACCAATTCACGTAAGGTTCAGGTATGGCACCTTTTATTACTTGCAGCAAGGAGACAAAAACATGCACATACAGGATTTTGCCTAATTACTAACAGGCAGTATGCTTCTCTTATACTGTTCTATAAAATGTTACTTTCTATGATTGACGTAGTTAGACACAGCTTTTTGTATTGTTCTACAGCAAATGTTACTCAGATTTCCTGCTGACATGTTCAGATTTGAAACTCACTATATGTTACATAGAAAATGTTACTTGGATTTCCTGCTGACATGACAGGATTTATGAAAAACATTTGAGAAAAACAACCTGACCTTGGGGGCTGTATTTTCTTTAGCCCACTATAAGCTTCTATTGTGCAGCTCTAATACATATGTTACATTTCAAGGTACTTTTCTAGCTTAGGTACAAGTTAATGCTGATTGCAGTTCATATTTTCAAACAGCCTTTATCTTCATTATCAATAGCTTCTGCAGCTGTGTATTTTCTCATAGCATAAGCGGACAATCAATAACTCTTTGTTTAAATCTCATGACATTAATAGAAGTGATACATCTATTATTATTTCCCTGACACTAGCAGAAACTGAATGCTTCCCTGTAAATTTCTAAAGCATAAGCAAAGATCATAACTGCGCATATTTCATGACATTACAAGATTGGAATGCTTTTGCAGTTTGTACAGATTTATGCAGTGTGAAATAGAATAAATGTGTTAACCCTTTTTAAACCTTGAATGCACTAAGCATATTACTAATACATATTTTTCTAACATTTCCTTCCTTTTAATACTTTATTCTACTTTCAAAATAAGCATAAACAGTTTTTATTCCCCTAACCTCTTCCTACTCAGGACTTGCAGTTAAGAGAGTTATTCAGTTTAAACGTATGAAAGCATTTTCAATTTTTCATCAGTTCTTCAAATTCAGCACCTTGATATAAGGTTTCTGAAACTGACATGTCTATATAGTCTTTAATCAGTCTTTTCATGCAGGGGATGCATCAGCAAACACATACCCCCAGTAGGATCCTTCCTACACAGATGGCAATCAGAATGCTCATTAGGATACTGCCCCACCCCCCAAACAATCTCTGGAAAAAGTCTGTCAATGGATTTGGTCCTGGTTTGGTCATGGCCGACACTTGCAGAATTACCTCAAGGTGATTGTCTATCTCTTGTTTATGGTCAGGAATATATGGACAGCACTCCTCCTGGATTAAAGCGCAAGTACTTCCTCTCGCCTCTAGGGTGAAGTCGAGAGCAATGCAGTTTTGAAGCACTACAGTTCTCATGGCATTCAGTTCCTCAGTCACCAATTCTAGAGTGGAAAAGGTTGTATTGCTCATTACTTCGAGAAGTTTAGACAGTTTTCTCAGCTCCCAGATCGATTTTACTGCTCCATATGCCTGTTTTGCAGCTGTATCAGCTCTCGCATTACAACTTGAAATCCTATCTTGTTGCTTGGTATGAGCTGTGCATTTACAAATAGCTACTTTCTGAGGTAACTGAATAGATTCTAAAAGATCTAGAATAAACTGTGCATGATTGATAATTTTGCCAGTAGATGTTATCATTCCTCGATTTTTCCACTGTTGCGCAAAAACATGTACAGTAGAAAAAGCGTACTGGCTGTCAGTAAAAATGTTCGCACATTTACCCTTTGCTAAGGTACATGCCCGTGTCAAGGCAATAAATTCTGCTGCCTGTGCAGATAGGTTGTGTGGTAAAGGTTTTGCTTCTATAATCTCAGTATCAGAAACTACTGCATATCCTACTAGGTTCTGTCCTGCAGGACCCCTTTTGCACAAACCATCCATGTAGTATGTCACCTCGGCATCATCCAAGGGGACATCCGTGAGATCTTTGCTAGGTAGTGTCTTTTGCTCAATCACCTGCAGGCAGCGGTGTGGTGTGCCACCTGCAGGGGTTGGGAGCAAGTTGGAAGGGTTCAAAGTCGTGCATCGTTCAATTGTCATGTGAGGTTGGCTCAACAATATAGTCATACAGGAAAGATGCCTAGCAGGGGAAAGATATGCTGCCTTCTCTTGCAGTAAAATAATCGCGACTGCATGAGGCACTCTCAAAGTGAGAGGGTGGAATAAAACTACTGAGGTCGAAGCCTGTACTACCATTGCAGCTGCAACTACCGCTTGTACACAGTGAGGCAAAGACCATGGCACTGGGTCTAGTTGTGATGAATAATAAGCAATGGGGTGTTGCTTGTCCCCATGCTGTTGTGTTAACACTGATGTCATATAACCTTGCTTACAATCTACAGTTTGGAAAAAAACGTTTATGGTAGTTTGGTAATCCCAGAACTAATGAGGGTGCTATTAACTGTTTCAGTTTGCAGAAAGCAGATTCTGCCCCTGGTGTCCATTGTAACAAATCCTGTGCTGCCATAGGCTTTTTATATATCAGGTCAGTCAGAGGTGCAGATTCCAAAGCATAGTTTGGAATCCAGCTCCGGCAAAAATTAGTTGTACCCAGGAACAACATCACTTCCTTCTTGGTAGTGGGTTTTGGTGCTTGCAAAATTGCTACTTTTCTGTCCTCATCTAATATTCTACCCTCCTTGGATATTACATATCCTAGATATTTGACTTGTTTTTTCCAAAGCTGCAGTTTATTTTTGTTTACCTTATGTCCTTCAGCGGCTAAAAATCATAATAGCGCTATGGTATCTTCTTTGCAATCTTGCTGGGTGGGGGCTGCCAGCAGGATGTCATCAACATAAAGTAGAATATGACTGCCTCTTGGTGGAGTAAATCCTGCCACGTTGCTTGCCATTTCTTGTGAGAATATTGTTGGACTTTCACAATATCCCTGTGGTAGTCACGTATATGTATACCTTTTCCCCTGAAATGTGAATGCAAACCAATACTGGCTGTCAGGGTGTATCAGTATCGAAAAGAACTCATTGCTGATATCTACCACAGAAAAATATTTCTGTTGAAGTTTTAAATCATTCAACAGGGTGTGTGGGTCTGGCACTGTAGGTGCCCTTGATATTACTACGTCATTTACAGCTTGTAAATCTTGGACCATACGCCATTCTCCATTTGCTTTCTTAACAGGAAATAAGGGTGTGTTACATGGTGAGTCAGGAGATTCCACCAGCACCCCTTCCCTAAGTAAAGCTGCTATAATAGGTTTGATTCCTACCTCTGCATCGTTTCTTAAGGGATACTGTATTTTCTGTGGTCTAAATGCTGACTTTGGCATGATAGTCACTGGCCCCATTGTACGAATAAGCCCTACATCTGACTTTCCTGCTGACCAGAGAGTTTCTGGTATATTCTGTAAGGCATTCTCTTCCTCCTTTAATAGGAGTGCTAATCAGCTGTCCTTGCTAGACTGCAAGTGTACGGCTGGGTGGGTCTGTGTTATCCAATTCATCTTCTGTATTTGTATTCCCTGTTCTGACAGTTCTAATTCTGTCTGTTTTTCCCATCTCGTGACTTTTTCTCCTAAGTCTGCCCATTCTATGTTTCTGTCCTTAGTTAAGCTAACATGTGGTAATCAATTAGATTTATAGAGTGCAAAGAACTCCTGGGGCAATGAACAGCTGGCTACACTGTTCCCTTCTGTGTCCCAGTACAGATTACGTAATATCAATCTGTTTGCACGATTTTTAAACAATTCTTGCTCATATTCCTTATCAGGTCCTGGCGTGTTACAATAATACAGGGTACAGTGCAACAAGTGTTGCTTATCGATGTCAAGGGAGGGGAACTTGCTGATGGCTACATTCATCAATTCTTCGGTCACTGTCCCTGGACCAGTCGTAACCAAGTCCTGGCTGTACCAATAAAACATTTCACCCTCCGATTGCACTGCAAAGGTATCAATTTGTCGCTGTGCTTCCATACCCTGCATGGTTGGGACTACTGCTATACCAAATAGCTGCATAAGGTCTCTGCCCAAGAGGTTTACTGGGCATTTTGCAGAAACAACAATTTTGCTTTTCTGAGTCAATCCTGAAACAGGATCAATTATTGCAATGTTATGGGAGAGGGGCTCCCGGTACAGCTGTCCATTAGCTGCTTTTACTAGTATGTAATCAGGTGACTCTGAGTTTTCTGGCAGTTTGGAGGGATGTATCAGGGTTCGTGATGCCCCTGAGTCACACAAGAATTTGACTTCCCTCCCTTCTACCAAGAGTGTAACTTCTGGTTTTGTGTCCGCTAAATAGAGCTCCAGGCTCAATAAAGCTAGGTCTAATATTTCATTTTCTTCACTGTCCATAACTTCCTGCACTTCCTCTATCTCTTCTGTCACACCCTCTACTCCTTCTATCACATTCTCATTTATCCTTTCCCCGTTATCCCCTTCTAGTGATTCCTGACTATCATATAGACAGTCCTCACCCTCCTTGTCTTCCGTGGTTGCCTTCTTGTTTTTCTTGCAATCCCTTGCCAAGTGTCCCTTTTTACTGCATTTAAAACATTCTCCCCTTTTCTTTCGCCCTTCAAAGTCCTCTGATCGCTGATCAGATTGTTTGTTTCCCTGGGCATTTTTCTTGCCCTTTTTCCCAGACTGTACTACATAAACTTCTGCTTCATCTTCTACAGAAAATACTTGAGCTTTCTTTTTCTTTTTGCTATTAAAATGCCTTTTGGCATGCCTAGCATATTCAAGTAATGACTGCAACCTGCTTGTACGATGATCTACCATGTGTTTTGTAATAAAACTGCTTATGGGTGCAATACTGCCTTTTAAAAATGCATTCTTTAACTGCTGTTCATATGGGGAATCTTGTGTTTGATCTTCAGTAACCTGCATTCCACAGTGGTTATTAAAACATTCTAATAATCTGGCATAATATCGGTCAACAGTTTCACCTTCTTGTTGGATGCATTGATTAATGCAAGTCCAGTCTGCCCTAGGCTTCCATTTCTCAGAGATGCGGTCTGTAAGACCTTTTACTCTGTTGTCTAGTTCTGCGCTGCTATGTGGGAGGGGTCTATGTGCAGCGTCACGGGGATTCCAGTTGCCACTAATCATGTGCCAATCTGGCCCCACAATTTGTCTAACTACTTTTTCTACCTCTTCTCTGTTTAAATTATAACTTAATCTCATTCCTTATAAATCTTCCGAGAACTTTCTAAAATTAACTTTTGGATGGGGAATTCCCTCAGTGGCTTTCCGGATATCTTCCGGAGTCCAGGGCCTATACACTAAAATACTTGGGTCCTGACCGTCTTGTCCTGCCTGAGGATTAGGTACTCCTATGAGTGGGCATATTTCTTCTTCACTCATAGATCGTGAATTCTTAACCATTTGATATAACTCAATGCCTTCATTTGAGTTACCTGCCCGTGTTTGAGACCTGGTCCCAATGGGATCTCTAATAAAGGGTTTTGCTTTTGTAATGTCTCTATTTTCAGTGACAGCAGGATATCTTGGGGGTGGACTAACCTGTTCACTTGCTTCATATTCTAGTAAGGGAGGCGGAGGGGCCGACGCTATTACTAAGTTATTGTCCTCCTTATCTAAAAACATCATTTTTGAATTGTTGTTCTTTTGTTCCCTACAGTTTACTTCCTCAATCCACCTGCGTGCCTGAGGAATTCCTAATTGGCGTTGCTTTTTTACCCGACCTTTGGAATCGGTTTTGAGCTGTTTGACAAGTTTGATAAGTGAGGATTTTTCTAATTTTCCGTCAAATTCATACTTATTAACCAATTTTGAATAGTATTTAATATTAGCAGCGCTCTGCGACTGCATGTATTTTGCGTCTTCGGTTAACGGCGGATTTTGGGGTCTTTTTGTGCAATTATTACCCATTTTGTTCTACCCTTTTGATCGTTACGTAACCTGTCTTATTTTTAACGTGGTACCACGGATTTTGTTATAGTCTCTTCAGAATGACTGCCTACCTATTCTGTTTTCCCTGATCTATGACAAGATAGTACTGTTTTCTGTCCCTGACTTGTAAAAATACAGTCTTGACAAAAACAATACAAATCTAGTCCCTGATCTAAAACAGAAAAAAGTAGATTCACCTTACCTGAGCCTTCGTGATTGATCACCTGGTTCGTGAAAACCCATCCTCCAGTCGCAGATCAGAAAGTGGCTGGCCTCTTTTGCACAACAATTCAGTCAGAGGGCTTTTCAAATAAGAAGAACCGATTTGGCTTCTTCCCCGTACGGTTTCAACCACTCGGCCTGTCTGATCCGAGGCGAAGTGAGGGTTTCCGGTCCAAAGGACCAATCTGTCAAAGGAAAAAACTTCAAAGACCAATTCACGTAAGGTTCAGGTATGGCACCTTTTATTACTTGCAGCAAGGAGACAAAAACATGCACATACATGATTTTGCCTAATTACTAACAGGCAGTATGCTTCTCTTATACTGTTCTATAAAATGTTACTTTCTATGATTGACGTAGTTAGACACAGCTTTTTGTATTGTTCTACAGCAAATGTTACTCAGATTTCCTGCTGACATGTTCACATTTGAACCTCACTATATGTTACATAGAAAATGTTACTTGGATTTCCTGCTGACATGACTGGATTTATGAAAAACATTTGAGAAAAACAACCTGACCTTGGGGGCTGTATTTTCTTTAGCCCACTATAAGCTTCTATTGTGCAGCTCTAATACATATGTTACATTTCAAGGTACTTTTCTAGCTTAGGTACAAGTTAATGCTGATTGCAGTTCATATTTTCAAACAGCCTTTGTCTTCATTATCAATAGCTTCTGCAGCTGTGTATTTTCTCATAGCATAAGCGGAAAATCAATAACTCTTTGTTTAAATCTCATTACATTAGTAGAAGTGATACATCTATTATTATTTCCCTGACACTAGCAGAAATTGAATGCTTCCCTGTAAATTTCCAAAGCATAAGCAAAGATCATAACTGTGCATATTTCATGACATTACAAGATTGGAATGCTTCTGCAGTTTGTACAGATTTATGCAGTGTGAAATAGAATAAATGTGTTAACCCTTTTTAAACCTCGAATGCACTAAGCATATTACTAATACATATTTTTCTAACAAAGTCCTTACTCTTGATGAGTATGTAGGGGCAGAAATGAGCCAGTTGTCTAAGTAAGGGAACACCCGGAACACTTGCAGTTGGAGATGAGCTGGAACTACTGCCATACACTTAGTAACACCTGGGGGGGGCCGTGGTGAGACCAAAAGGCAGAGTTCCGAACTGAGAATGATCGGTTCCCAGATGGAAGCGAAGATAACTCTTGGAGTGTCTGTCCACCTTTATATGGTAGTATGCATCCTGAAGATCTATTGAGCACATCCAGCCACTCTCCCTCAGAAAGGGCAGAATAGACTGTACTCTGAACATCCAGAATTTTGTTTTCTTTGCAAAAGTGTTTATGGAACTTAGATCCAACCTTGATCTCAGGTCTCCAGTTTTCTTTGGCACTAAATGAATCTTGAGTAGATTCCTGATCCTCTTTGTCTGATGGAACCTCTTGGATGACTCGATTGAGTAGGAGTGTTTCAATTTCTGAAGCTGCTGCTTCCCCTTGAGAGGGTGGAATATCAGGAAGTCTTTTTGGTGCTGAAGGTATAGTCTGAAATAGGATGAAAAAGTCTCTGGTTATTATCTGCAAACATATGTCTTAAGTGATGGATGTCCTGGTTGTTGGATGCAAGGATATGTGCCCCCCCCAACTGCTTCCAGACTGCAGCAGTTGAGCATGTTCAGGATCGTTGAAAAGGTTTCTCAGAGAATGAACCTCTGAAGCCTTGATTCAGTGGACCATCACTGCACCTAGGACAATGTCCATTATAAGAGTTCCCTCCTCTACTACGGGGGGGGGGGCATCTCCAGACATGTCAGGTGAAAATTCCTGTGACTTATAGAACCAGATTTTCTTGCCTCCCTTTTGATTACTATAAAAGATCCTTGGTGGGGGTGGAGGGGATTTGATCACTACAGCAGAAAGGGATCTGCCCTCTTGTTCACTCCTAGAGATAGTATCATTCACCTTGAGACTAAAGAGTGTTTATTCATCATAGGGGGCATTAATGAAGGACTTCTTGAAGTGTTCTGCAAAGTTGGAGAGCCTCATCCAGGCATGTCTCCAAATGGATATACCTGTACCAGTTGCTCTACATGCACCTTCCATAGCACTGGAGATAATGTGCATAGAAATAATAGATGAAGAGTGAAGGGTGGCTAACTGTGTATCAATGGATTTCCTTTGATCCACAAAACAGTGTAACATATGCCAGATCATTTAAAACTCTCGCCAAGAAGGTAGAGGAGATGCAGAGTTGCTTCCCAAATGTGTCCAATGCACGAAACTCTCTGTTTGTTGGATGAACAGAGGAACTCTCTTCTGCCATTTCTTTCTTGATAACTGCCACCACCACCATAGACTCTACAGCTGGACCTTTGCTCCAGTGGGGATAGTCTTTCCGGGCAATTAGAAATGTGTCTGCTTTCTTGTGACTAGGTTCTGCTGTGTCTAGTTCTTTCCAAGCCCACGAGGAGAAGAAAGTCAATCATTTAATATGTGGTTGAGACCATCCAAGATGTAGATGAGACAGAACCAAAAGCTTCACTGAATACTGACTATCCTGTAGAAAGTGGTTGGGACAACCATCTCTCTTTCTGTTTAACTAGTATGAGGACCTCTCAGACTGAAACATCCTCGGGGGGATATGGGGGATCCTTTTCCTTCATCAAAGTCAATATCCATGGTGACAGATTCTTGAAGAGAATCCTGGTGCTTCCTTTAACTTATATGCTTCCCGTGTACCTCCTCAGTACGATACTCTGGTGAGGATGAATCAGAAGCTGATGTGATCTGCTCCATAGCAGCTGGTGTGAGATTTTTTGGTAACTTGTTCCGACAAGAAAAAAATAGTAGGATCTGGACCCTTGGAGATCCTTCGGGGGGGGGGGGGGGGGGCAGATTCATGTTCAAAGGAAAAGTCTTTTCTCGAGCATTGGAGAGTACTCACTAGAAGACCTTGAACACTGAGCCAGAAATGGGTCCAGGTAGCAAAGCTGTTGGAGCCGAAGCTCCAGAGGATGGACTCAACCTGAGACACAGCATGGTTAGGATTCATGGCTGATGTTGAAGCAGAACTGTCTAGTGCTGAAGCTCAGACAGGAAGGAATGGCTCTAAAGACCTAAGACTCAAATCCATCCTCTCTGAGTAGGAACCAACAGCTCGGCCCTGAGACTCAGATGGCTCAGATGCAGCCAGAGGCAACTGAATCAAGAGACTCATTGGGGTTGAGGAACTAAGTTTAGTCTCCAATGCACACTTGGCCCAGGAGGAGGACAGATCCAATAGCCCTGATCTGTAAAGTCAGAGCACAGAAAGAGTAACTACTTGATGTGGGGTAGAAATTGTTCCCTCTGCTTTTGTGGAGATCGGAGCAAGAAAGACCCCGAATTGGATACAAATCAGGAGGAATTCTTCATTTTCTTGTCCACATAAAGTTTGGTGAGGCTCCTGCATGACCTGACTGACCAGAATGATGAAGCTTTGAAGACAGGTCTGGAATAATTATATCTCTTTTCTTGCCGGATCGGGGAACAAAACCTACTGGAGAAAACCTTGGTGGAGTAGTGAAACCCATAATAATCGGATCTGAAAATGGCGTTGGTTCCAAGGTTTTTCAAATTTTAGACACTGATGAAGAGCAATCCAGGGACCTCTTTCTAGAAGATTTAGATTTCTCCTTATCTTTTTCTTTCTTTCTGTTTTTCCCCTCTAGGTTTACCAACATTTTTTGGGAGGGGAAGAAAGAGAGACAGAAGGTTTCAAAGAACTCCTCTCTATGATGGCTCAATGGCCAAAGGCTTTGCATATACAGCAGTCTGTGTCCAGGTGTGAAGGGCCCAGATAATAAACACATTTGACATGGGCATCAGAGTTGGGTAGCTTGTGAGAGCTTAACTTTACAAACTTTTTAAAACCAGGAAGTTTTTTTGGACTTGCTAAAAGAAAAAAATCAGCCATAATAATAATAAGTAGCAACACATGAAAAAAGTTTTTTTTGGTAGTAAAGAAAAGAAGAAAAATTAAAAGCTCATTTCAAAGGAAAAGTAAGAAGAGAATGTGTAGAAATAGACAAACTCGATTTAAAGCATTAAATACAGAGATTTTAGAGAAAAAAATATCACTTATCTCCTGAGCACCTACAGATTCATCCTACACTTGTGATGACAATCAAGATCCGAGGTGTTTCACACAACACCAGGGGATTATGGGTAAGGGGAGGAGCCTCAACACTGGATCCAGAAGCCTGAAAGTGGCTGAATTTGTATCCAAATCAAAGACCCATAAGTTGAGGAAAGGATGGAAAAGACAGCATCAGATCTAAAATTATGTGCTGTGCCTTCATTTAAAAATATGTGCAGCTGTTGTTGCCAGCTCAGTTGACAAAAATGGATAGAACCCTGACATTGGCCTAGATGAATGAGGTTTGACTAATGGACCTGACATCTGGAGAAACTGGACAGAGATTTGGAGAAGGATGGGAAAAGCTCAACTGCCAGTGTGGCACAGAAGGGGTATGTGGCTGGTCCCTTTAGGCGATCCTGTCTGCACCAGGTTCTTCCCACTTTCTAGGGATGTACATGTCTGATAGCAAGTGCACACTCTTCCTTCCAAGCAGATCACAACACAAAAGGGATCACCTTCAGCAAAATGACAGTCTACCTCTATAAATTATTCTCAGTGTATTGTATAATGAATGGTCCAATGACTTCACACTTTGACCATGAAATAAATGGGCCACATAGGTCTCCCAAGGGTCCAGGAACACATAGTCTCACATTACAGGAAAGAACAGACTGAATGGGTGAGAAGGAAGGGCTTGAAGATGGTCAGGATGTTCTGACAGTAGCCAAATGCAAATGTGTATAGTCAGTACACTAGAATTTCTTAAATAGTAAGACTAGCTTCCCTGGGGAAGCCTGAGCAAGTCTGAAAATGATGTGTACTTAGAATGCTAGCTATTTATTAAAAACTTTATACAGGATCAAGCTGCATGCAGAAGGCTAATAAATGTATATATCTGACTGCACATCAGCAATAAAATAGTAGTGTAGCATACCAAATACTGATTATTTTAAAACAGTGTTTTTTTTTTGGTGGGGGAGATGTGTAAATGGAAGGAGTCATTTTGCTTCTATACAGTACAGCATAGTTTCCTCCCTATATTGGAAGACTAAAAGTACGTTTTGAATATGCAGTGGAGGCTTAAGAACTTTTATGTGATTTGAAAGAAGGTCACTTTAACAGAGTCAGAGAACCTGTACACTGGTATTTATTCATTTTAAAGATTGCTTACACCTTCTGGTATAGATTGGTATTTATTCATTTTATAACACCCATAGGTGCTCTGACAGACCTTATTTTATATGGCCTCTCTGTTTTTCCAACAAAACTCAGGAAAATCATATTCTTTTTAGTAAGTGAATGAATAAAAATAACCTGAATTTTTAAATACACACATTTTCAGGTTTTCAGCAGTTTCCATAAGGATGGTCTCCTTGAAAATAAAAAAAGTCTTTCGGCTTTTCCCAGTTAGGGGTTGCCACAGTGGATCACTGGTCCACTAATGATTGGCAGTGGATTTTTACAGTGTTGAGTTGCCAGCCTGGCACCAAGCCTTCAAACAAGGAACACCCACACACCTACCTGCATGTCTTTAACGTTCACTCAACCGCTGCAAGGGCATCCAGACTCTGCACAGAAGGAAGTCAAGCTGAGAATCAAACTGGAAAACCTCTTGCTGTGAGGTTACAATGCTAACCGCTGCACCACTGCAGACTCCTTAAAAATACAAACTGCATTGTTTTCTTTTAGTCTTAAAAACATCTCTATGTACTATTAAACACTGCACCTAAACTGTTGTCAGAGCCATTTACCATCATCAGCACTCAACAGCGGACACATTAGGGTGGCAGCAATCTCATGTTCATCATATACACCAGCCACACAGCACTCATGCCATCACTCAGAGTTCAACATGGGATGGGGGAATGCAATATATCCAAGCTTAAATAATCTTTAATAACCAAATAAATGGAACATTGTAAAGTAAGAGTAAAACACAAACAAAACTAGTAATCACAACAGCAGAGGAACAAATGGAAGGAAATGGTAATGTAAAGCAAGAAGTGATGTCAAACATCTGCTAGTATGGTAAGTACTTACACAAAGCCCAGCTGTGTGAGAAACCTACAATAACCGTATATCTAAAAAAGAGATAATTACAGAAGTAAATCAAAATAGGTTTACTCACCAGTAAAGCTACAGCAATCTAGCCCATTTTCAACAGCTGCATATGCCTCCACCGCATGTAGGAAATTTAACAGTTTTGCAATGAAGTCAATAGGAACATGATGTTATGTCCTCCATAAAAGCAGCACTGGTTTAAACTGATGTTGGTTCTTCTGGATAAGTAACATGGGGTCTTGTAACAAGTAACCATGCAGCAGAAATATGCAATGCTCTTAACAATTGTGAGCAAACCTAGTGACTATACAAAAAAATGTCAATACAAATCCATACTGAAAAAAGGGGGCAAGGGGTGTATGTTTTTATTACAACAGTGACATTTTTCGCAAAGGTCTCATTATAGTGAGTGTCATCACAGCATTTCATTTTTATTCTTCTTCAGAGAGAATTACATAGCAATAAATCATAATATGTAGGAAGAATCCTAAGTAATTCCTGAGAATCCAGCATACAAGATGATTACATGATTTCCTGAAATACAGCCATGTCAAAACCTATTCTCTCTACACTGTGATTCTCAAGTTAATAATACTTAATAGAATGGCACCTGTTCACAATGCAGCCTCTAAAATATCCTGAGTTGAAACATTACTAAAGTATGATGCAGAAGTTGTAGCAGCTCTTGTATAGAATATGTATTAACTGGACTAAACTTTTAGTTATCACAGCAGAGAGGAATACATTGAACCCCCACTTACAAAAAGAGAGAGAGAGAATCAACTTTGTTAGTTGAAGACCTTGGCAACCCTTCATAAAAATATTAAAAAGCTGTTCCCAATGGAAATTTTAGTTTTTTTCCAGACTATACCCTCCCTCTCTATGCACACATAGAATAAATTATAAGTGCATCCACTGGTAACATACTTTGGAAGGAAGAGAAAAATCTTCAATAGATTGATTCATAAAGTCAACTGGCTCTACCTACTACATGAAAGAGTGATAAAGCTATAAAAAGATTCTTTCATACTGATAAACTGTGTTATGGCCCTAGTATCTTGATTCAGTTTTATTTTCCAGGCCTCACAAACTGTGGTGTGAAACACCTCTGTGCTGGTACGCTAAAGAAGAAATTTCCATCACCACTTTTAAGCTACATAATTATGCCACTGAATGTAGTATTGCAATTAGTTGTTGTTGTTGTTCCGTCTTTTGGCTTTTCCCGGTTAGGGGTCGCCACAGCGGAACTCCGGTCCGCTAATGATTGGCAGTAGATTTTTACGTGTCGAGTTGCCGGTCCTGACGCACAACCTTCAAGGAAGGTACGCCCATTCACGCATGTCTCCACACAGAAGACGCTCTAGCTGAGAATCGAACAGGACAACGTCTTACTGTGAGGCGACAATGCTACCGCAGCAGCACAACCGCAGTCTTAGATAATTTCACACTGTGTGTGGTGTGCATTTCATGTATTTTAATGTAATACAGAGAGGCAGCTCACAAAAGCTGCACTACAGAAGTGTAGCAGAACACATCACAATTAGTGCTATAGGCATGAAATAGTCAAAAAATCTGTGATTCAGATCTTTACCCCAAAGAAGTAACTACTGTCAGGAAAAAGAACTTCTAGGAAAAATAAGTCATGTACTCACCGTAACATTACATATATGTTGTCCATTTTCATTCTTCCTCAACTGATGGGTTTCGGGTCTGACTCAGCCGCTTCTTCCATATCCTCAAACCAGTGGCAGCTGGTGACTTCAAATTAAAGGGGGGCTGCAGGAGACAGCTGAATGGGTGGGGCCAATGGGAATGGGTGTGGCCAACTAGAAAGGGGTGGAGCTATTCTCAAAACCACAACAACTGGAACGTTAATTAAATACGCTGCCCTGGGTGCCAAAGTGTCATTACGAGAGTCCAATCTAGACAAAATGAACTGCAGAAGAAAAAAATATTTCAATACATTGGCTACATGACAGCTTACTTAATATCTAGATGGAAACACAAAGGTTGTGAGGCATGAAAAAATAAATTACTTTTTAAATACATTACTGGAATGCCAGTCAAAATCAAGTATAAAAAGAAACAAGCAGCACTCAACTCAAACCACTTCTCCTTGCACTGCAGTTCTAATTATAATTTATATTCAGCTTTATAAAATTGTCAAGTAACATGCTGAAAGTAGCAATATCGGTGATACCTCCACTTCTAAAAATGTTTCTTATCCAAAAAGGACCTGCTGCCTGACAACTATTTACTTTTTTCATGGGGAAGACATGATCAAAGTAAAAAATGAACAGCAAACAAGAAACAAGCTCAAGATAAATTTCTTAAAGGATTACAGCACAAGTTATGGACCACACATGATAGAGTGGCATTCTGTTTAGTTTATGGGTAAAGCCTGCAAAGATGACTGCAAGTCTCCAACAAATGTAATGAGCTTCTGAAAATACTGTAATCCTGTCTTTTATTACAAATACTGTCATATGCATTTCAATACCTAAGGCTAATACGTTATCTAGTTATGTAAATATTCTCTGCATGGCAACAACAAAAAGGCTTTCAATGTTGGTAATTCTTTAACAGTATGCTTATTAAGGCTTACTTGCATCTTACACTTTCCAACAACCTTACCTGATGGTCATTAAAGCATTTCTACTTAAACAAAGAGCAACAGGGCACTACGACAGCATGCATTTTCTGAATAATAAGAAGCATAAATCAACAGTATAAAAATATGACAGAAAACCAGAACATTCTGCAAAATCAAGGACAGATGAAAAGCCACTGTCATACTTGTGTCTACTTGGATGGGGGAATTCTCTGCACACTTGCACTGCATAACTGCTCCTTGCCTTGCTTAGACACATCCAGAGTCACTACATGGGGGAGTGGGGTGCAACAAGTATGTCACAATTTGAAATGTCTCTGGCTGACGGTGATGGCTCTGACACTCATACTTCTCAACCTCAGAGCAAGAAATCTGGACAAAGCCATACATAGAAGTGGGACACAGGCCCAAAAGTAAGGACATTTTTTTTAAATATTGCTCTTATAAACTTAGAAAGATAATAGAATAGTAGTAGGTCTTGCATTGGTATGAATTTTCTGAAGGGTATAAAATCTAAAACTCAAATGTTTGCCATTATTTTCTAACTTCAATCTTTAATGATTTTCTACTAATTTGCCAGAAAACCACAATTTTATGAAAAACGGACAAAAATGTGATGCAAAAATATAAAATTGCCACACAATACAGCTGGGAACCTGTCAAAGAAGGGACACCTTTTTAATGTTAGTACTGTTAACTTGAGCAGCTGACAAAACAAGATAATCTACATGCATTTCTGAAATAAAAGTAATCTATAACTCTGATCATTACAGTTATTTATAATTGTAAACCCTCCAAGTTTTCTTCCAAAATTGCCATTTTGCAGAGGAATTATTAGGAGAGAGCAACGTTTTTAGCCAAAATTGGGGACAGTTGAGAGGTTTGGATATTCTTAATTCTATAAAGTGATTTATTTGCAAGTACCTCTCAACCTCTTAATGCAGGAAATCTAGACAACGCCAAATATATTGGGGGAACATACAAACAGTACTAAAAATTGCTCTTGTATAAACTTAAGACAGTTGATAGAATAACAGGTCTTGCTTTAGCATGCATTTTTCTGAAGGTTATGACGTCTGAAACTCAATGTCTGTCATTATTTAGTGACTTCATTCCTAAATGATTTGGCAGAAAACCACAAATTTCATGAGGAACAAACCAAAAATAAGAAGCAAAAATCTATTCATTCTGCATAAATCTGGACAGTTGAGAGGTATAGTTCAGCCGGGGCTGTCTTTGAGTTTGCTGTCCTTCCCCCCCTCACAAAATCATGGTCAAATGGAGCCTCCCCCTTGCAGCCATTCCAATGTCCCATTCCTTGGTTATTTTGCCCCATTTACTATAAATACTGTAATGTGCATACTGCCTTACTTCTGCGATGATTTGGATTTGAAAGTTTTATTTTGCATTATACAGCACAAACACTAATGCATATCTGCTAAACAAAGCAATGCAGTCTCACAATGAAAATATACATAGCATTAAAACTTCTCTGCCCTTAAAACTCACATTCATTGAAACAGCATTGAAACCCACATTCAAAGACACTACATTTTACCAGTGGCAGATAAAGATTAACGTTGGGCTGTTTTCAAATCATAGGCCCCTTGCACACGAAACATACACATGCTCTTTAATACACCTTCCTGATTGTATTAAATTATATTCCTTGTACAATACAGTACAGTTGTTAGAGGGCACTTTTAATTTATTGTTTTGAGCATTTTTCCAGTAAACAATGAAACAAAATGCATGCACCAATAATGACAAAACTGCCAAATTCAGAACATTTCCATCATAAAAGTCTACTCAAACTTCTACAGCACACCAGTATCAGTAAATATGCACCATCTCTGAAGAAGTAAAAGTCATCTAAATACTTCCACATTAAAGACATCTGCAACTAATGAAGAGGTTGCTGCTAGCAAACAAGTTTATATTTCATTGTTTCATCTACAAATAAAGTGCCTGTTGCCCTTGAGGAATAAATTGTCTATGTTGCATTAAAAACATGATAAACTAGTAATATTGCAATAGGGAATGGATGGCAAACTGATAACAGGTTCATAGTTACTAGGTATCTTTGCCAAAAAGGACTGCAGCATCTACCCCCTTTACAACACAGTACAGTATCAACAATGCATCTACCTATTGAGGGAGTAGAACCCACAGTCTTCTGCATCAAAAGCAGGTACACTACCTGTTGTGCTATTAACAATGCAAGGAGGTTCAGCACAAGCAGCACTAAACTTTTGTTCCCTTGCAGCTCTCAGCTTCTAGTAAAATCTACTCAACACTCAGCTTATCTCTGAACTTTGCAGCACAAGAAATCTGGAAAAAGCCAACATTTATTTGGGGGGGCAAAAGCCCAAAAACCAGGGACACATTTTAAACATTGCTTGTATAATGTTGGAAAGTTGCTAGAATAAAATGCGGTGTTACCACCATACATTTCACTGCCAAGTATTGAACCCAGGACCCTATGCCAAATCATCTGTTTTGTGAAAGAGAGGAAGACTGAAACTTAAAATGGCTACCATTTAGTGAATTCAGTTCTCACCATAGCTGTCAAACCCTTAATAAAAACACCTGAACAAAGCCAGTAATGGGGGAATACAGCCCCCAAACATATTCAGTGAATTCAGTTCTCACCATAGCTCTCAACCTCTTAGCAAAAAACACGTGGACAAAGCCAGTAATGTGGGAATACAGCCCCCAAACATATTCAGTGAATTCAGTTCTCACCATAGCACTCAACCGTAACACAACAAACCTGGACAAAGCCAATAATGGGGGAATACAGTTCCAAAATAGGGACAAATTTCAAATATCCATGTTATAAACTTAGAAAATTGCTAGAATAAAAGGTTTTGTGTTACCATGTACTTTCTGAAGAATCTGAAGTCTGAAATTCAAATGCCTGTTATTTTCATATATTTAACATTTGTTAACCAGGAAAGTCTGACTTGGAACAAAAGTCAATTTTCAGCAGAGACCCAGGGAGAAACACTTCAGACATATGTCTTTGTAAGATGGGAGAACATGCAAACTCCACACAAAAGGTGCCCCAGCCAAGAATCAAACCAGAGAACCTGTAACTGTCAGGAATCAATGCTACTAGTGCACCACTGCACTACTGACTATATAAGGAAACAAAAATACAGAAACCACAGATTTTATGAGGAACAGAGCAGAACAAATATGAGGCAAAAATCTGAAAACATTTTACAAATGGTGGTGGGTAGGGAATTCAGGCCCTTGCCACCTGCATCCAAGGTACTGGGTTCAAGCCTGGGGTATTCTCTACTTACCCCCATGTGTTTTCTCTAGCCGCCAGTATATAGCAACTGGGGCATTTCACATACACCCCTTACTAATGGCTTTCTGACACTTAGCTCTCACCTCCATCGGCTGCCTAGGTTGTTGTTGTATCTTTCGGCTTTTCCCGGTTAGGGGTTTGACACAGCGAAACTCTGGTCTGCTAATGATTGGCAGTAGATTTTTACTTGCCGAGTTGCCAGCTCTGACGCACAACCTTCAACAAAGCTACGCCCATTCACGCATGTCTCCACACAGAAGACGCTCTAGCTGAGAATCGAACAGGACAACGTCTATCTGTGAGGCGACAACGCTACCGCAGCAGCACCACCGCAGTTTTAATCTCTCCTAAAAGAAAGGAGACCTGCCTGACAGGGTTATCCTGCCAGACAAGACAGGAAAGCATGGGTCTATATAAAGAAGAAGCCTAATAATTAAAGATGAGGAAGAAAATAAATCTGTTAAAAATAAAAACAAGTTAAAAACAATACTTACTAACCTCCCATCTTCATTGTAGAGTGTAGACTGGTCATGGTAATGGGAAAACTGGTCTCTAAATCTCATTACAACTGTCAGTTCAAAGCCACAAAATCACACCATATCAAGAATCAACTGTGTTCTGTGATTTTAACAACATCCTTTCAGTCATCAAACTTGGTATAAAAATGTTTTTTTGTGTGTGTCTTCATGCTATGTTCTCCCAACAAACAAGATTCATCACCCCCTGAAACAGGACTTCTCTATGATTTTTTAATGTCTTGAGAGCACATGACTTAACATTAACACCAGCAAGATAATGTTTATGTTGTTTGTAATACGCAAGTGGTCAAACAAAGTCCTTGTGACAAAATGTTAACAAATCACTAAACCTATCTCAGCTTTTAAGTACTGACGTATATACCTTTGGTCTCATCTAAACTTTCAAGCCTCACACTGAGATAGTGAACTCTTAACAGAAGATAGTATGGCATCGCTTGAAAATTTTCCAGATACTCATTTCAGAAATGACTGATCACAGTTACAAATGTCTCAATTCCTCAAACTGAATATTGACTGCCACAAGGCTACATGTTTAAATATCATTGCTCATTTGTTTGATTCTTTAAAGATGAAGCCTAAAAGGTAGAAATCTCTGAAGGCTAAACCTTAAAAGTACCAAACTGATATTTTGAAAGAAAACCAAACTGCATGAGATGGAAAGTCATACCTCTGAACTGTCCAGAATCTCCAGATTTTCATAGAATATAGTACGTCCCCGATCTCATCCATTGCTGTATAGGTCCAAGTACGTCCTCGATCTCATGGTGAAGTCCTGCGAGAGCAGGCCAGCCTGCAGACATTGCAGTCTGATCCCTTTCCAGTCTATGCAGTTGTAACTAACTGCATAGAGTTCTGGGATGCTCTTGACTGCTGTGTTTCTAATCCGGACTGCTGCTGAATCAGTCCGGAGCTCTGCGCATGCTCTGGACTGGTTCAGCAGCAGTCTGGATGCCGGAAATGCCACGAGTGCGCATGAGCGAGGTCTGCGATTTTTGTCTGTATTTTTTTATTTTCTTTTTTTTATATTTTCTTTCTTCTTCTTTCTTTTACAGCTGGGGAGGGATGCAGACCTGCAGTCCAATAGCAGGGACCACCCCTGCCTCAGACACAACTCTTGAGTTCCTACTTTTAACCATAATACTCCACAAGCCTAACGTACCTTAGATCTGACCTTAGTAGGCAATGACTAATACCATAAGAAGACTTAAAAGGTATATATTAAACAAACAGAACAAGAGTTCAAACAAAGAATCATAATTCCCAAAATGATGTCTCTTAGGTCTCTCAGGATGAAAGGGAAGGAGGTTAGGAGGGAGGGAAGTATGAGTACGTAACTTTTTTATCTGATGTTGTCATTTTCATTCATTCCTCAACTGATGGAATACATTCCCCAGCTAGATGAACCTTGGTTGGTCCTCATGGAAGGAAATCTTGGATTACTGTGGAGCCAAAAGCAACTCTGTCCCTAGAAACCAAATCCAATGTGTAATGAGAAATACAAGTATGAGCACTGGACTAAGTGGCAGCCACACAAATGTCATCTATGGAAGTTCTTGACCAAAAGTCTGAGGATACAGTCATAGTCCTTGCGGAATGAGCTCTAGGGGGTTAGGCAAGGACAGCCCTCTTTTACTATAGACAAAAGATATTCAATCAGTTAACCATTTGGCCAGAGTAACTTTAGAAACTGGCATGCCCAATATTTTAGGTGAGAAGGATACAAACAACTGGTCAGTCTTATGGAAATCTTTGGTCCAATGGGGATTAAACAGAGTTGTCTATTTATATCCAAAAGATGGAGCATGTACTTTCCCTCATTTGAAAAAATTGGGAAGAAAAATTAAAGTTATGTACTCACCAAAACTATGCATCTGTGTTGTCCATTTTCATTCTTCCTCAACAACTGGGTTTCAGATCTGAACTTTGATCTGACTTGGCTGCTTTTACTAGACTCTCGGATCCAACTTTTGCGCTTCTCTCTCTACCTATAATGCCCCAGTCAACCTGCTATATTTCAGACTGAGTTTACTGCCTTATAAGCCCTAGGAACAACTAATCCTAGTTACAGACAGAGTAGGAATAGTAGCAGTAGCAGAATTAGGGCTCATACCTGGAACAGAAGTTTGGGAGAAGGAGACAAACAACTGCTCTGACTTCCTGAAATCTTTTGTTTTATGGAGATAAACAACATAGTTGCCTATGTACATCCAAAAGATGGACCACAAATTCTCCTCTGTTAGCAAAGCTGGGAAAGTAAATGGGCAAATTAATGACTTGAATAATATTTGTTTTGAAGGTTACTTTAGGCAAAAAAGATGGCTTGGTCTGTAAGGTAACCCTGTCTTTGTGAAAAATAAGGAAATTTGGAAGAGAGCCTGGAGTTCAGAAACTCATCTTGCAGACAAAATGGCCACCAAATAAAATCTGTTTTCCATGATAAAAATGTTAAATCAGATTTAACTGATTGTTCAAAGGGTTTCTGAGTTAGCCATTGCAGCTCAACTGTCAAATCCTGGGGGGTGGGGGGGGTGGGGTGATGAGTCCTTCACTTGGGGGGGGGGGGCTAAGCAAGAACGTACCTTTTATAAAAGCCTTGCATAATTCTGAAGAAGCTAATGAGGCAGCATTTTCTTCTGAGTGAAATTTAGATATGGTTACTAATTGCACTTTGACAGCAGAGAAACTAGTTCCTTCTTGAAAAATGGATGCTAAAAATTCTAGAACAACAGATGTAGGAGGAGTGAAGGGGTTCAGTTCCCTCTGTAGAGCCCAAATAGAGAATATTTTCCATTTAATTTTGTAAATATTCTTTGTAGAGGCCTTGTGGGAAGAATCTGTCAGATTGGGGAGGAAAGCCTGTACTGTCTAGTTATCAGTGGAATTGGAGAAACCATGCAGTCAACTTGATGCCTAGAATGTCCATATGATCCATCCCAGACGGATGAGAAAGTAGGTCTGGACTGAGATCCAGTGTCCATGGTGAATAATGAAGATGAGACCAAAGGAAGGGGAAACCACACTTGACGAAGCCAAAAGGGGGCAATAAGGATAATCGTGCTCTTCAACCAAAGTACCTTCTGTAAGAATTTGGGAATTAGAAGTATCAGGGTGTAAGCCTAAAGGAGACCGGAGGGCCAAACATGGACTAGAGCATCTCTTGGTGACTCCCCTGGAGGGGTATTAGGGCAAAAAAATGGCTATGTTTGTTGTTGTGGGGAGATGCAAAGAGGTTGTGGCAAAGTTGGCCCCAATAATTGAAACTCCTCTCTGCCACTGACTGAGAAATCACTTGTGAGGCATCAGAATGGATCTGCTGAATTTGTATGCTAGCACACTGGACTTCCCTGGTATGTGTGCTGCCATAAGAAAGTTGTTGGAGGAGATCGCTCACTGCCACACTCTCACTTGACAAATGGGGTAAGATTGGGTCCCCCCATTTGTTGATGTACCAAATCACAGACATGTTGTCAGTTTGTATCGCAATCATCCCAAGAGGAAGAATATCCTGGAAAGCCTGCAGCCCTAGGAGGACTGCTCTCATCTCCAGGACATTGATTTGTGAATTGGTCTCTTCGGGGGACCACATGCCCTGGACTGTCCATCCCAAGAAATGACCTCCCCCAAGATGGGAGCCATTTGTGGTTACTGTGGCTACTGGTGGGGAGAGTACAAGAGGGTGGTCTTGGGAAACTTTGTCCAACTGAATCCACCAATATAGATGGTCTTTGCATACTCAAGTGAGTTTGATCAGAAAGGGCAAGTGATGGTGAAGAATGGACCAATGAACAGCTAGGACCCACTGAAGAATGCACATATAAAACCATGCCATGGGAACTAAGGTTATGGCAGCTGCTACTGTCCCTAGGGCCTGAAGAAAAAGAAGTCTGGCTGAAGGAGAAGGGTGTATAATAGTTTGCTCCACCTGGCACCTGATGATCCTTGCTCGATATGGTGGAAGACAGGCTATCTGATTGACTGTGTTCAACTGAGCACCTATGAACTCCAGGCTCTGAAAAGGTTGAAGATGAGACTTGCAGATGTTGACTGAGATGCTTAGAGACTGACATAACTGCAGCAAGTAGTCCCTGGATTTCTCTTGAAGATGCTTGGTTGGGGAGGTGTCTAGGTATGGAAACACTTGGAATTCCGGCAATTTCAAGTGAGCTGCTACCACCATCATAAATTTGGTAAACACCCTGGTGGCTGTGCTGAGACCAAAGGGCAGGACTATGAACTGATAGTGACTAGCCCCTAGCCAAAAGTGCAGAAATCTTCGGGATTATCTGTTCATAGGATCATAGGAAGTTACTAGGTTAATGGCCCTAGGGCCCTTACAAGCCTAGCCAAGTTCTACCCTTATTTCCACAATCAGCACCTACTGTCCCTGTCCAGGGTGGGAACCTCAAGGTGAATTTACGGTTACCCATCTAATTGTCCAGATTGTGTTGGAAGAGGGCCAGTGATGTGTTCTGTTTGACATGATGTGGGAGTCTGTTCCAAAGGTGTTGTAACCTCTGTGAGACAAATCTGTCCCTCCAGTAGGTTCTATTAACGTCACATACCAGGTTAAGATCTTTATGAGTGAGTAACCTGTGTACCATTTGACTTGCGGATATGCAGCATTTCCAATAAAGCAGGGTCAGATATTGCCTTATATCCAAGGCAGAGATCACCTCTGAGTAGTCTGTATGAAACAGAATAAAGTGACAATGATTTCAAATGATCCACATAGGACAGATGCTGAAGACCTTGAATTTTCCTTGTGAGGAACCTTTGTGGTCTTCCATTTGCTGCAGGTGCTTGGAAAGTACATACCAAAGGGGTGTTTCACTCAATTATTGGCCTGATGAGGGAAGAGTACAGGGAGGTTATAGCTGTTTTTCCTGGAGACAATGCCCTTACATATGAGGTAAGCAATACAGAATGCCCATCTTACAACTGTAGAGACATGGTGATCAAAGGTAAGGCTCCTGTCAACCTGTGTACCCAGGTCTCTCACCAATGAGTGCATACTTAGTGGGTTGCTATTGATGTGGTAGTTAGTAGGAACATCGCTCTTACTGAAAGGGGTGATAATACATTTTTTTTGCATTGAGTTTAAGGCCATGACTTTGGCACCAATCATTTGTTTGTGTAAGACCCTCATAAGATGTTGATATAATTTGGGGATTCTAATCATTTGTTTGTGTAAGACCCTCTTATAAGATGTTGACATCATTTGGGGATTCTATGACTGCTCTCAGTCTGCAGTCATCAGCAAACTTTGTCAGCCACAGACCTTTAGTTTTTGCTTGTACTTTGGAGAAATAGATTCCAAACAGTAGAGGTCCCAGGACTGATCCCTGTGGAACACCACTGGTTACAGGTCTGCTGCTGGAGTGGATTCCCCTATTCTGACAATATGGGTTTAGTCAGTGAGCCATTTAGTGACCTATCTAACAATATAAGCGTTGATACCTAGTTTTTTTAAAATTCTCCAAATCTTTTAAGTTTCTAATACCGTGATGGGAATGGACCGCATTCCTAAGTCAAAGTATGATTAAAATTCATGAAATTAATATTGTTTCAATCTTTGATGTCAGCCAGAAGTGCTCTTCGCAGCACCCGCAATATGCCCAGTAATGACTCCTTGTGCAATTCATATGTGGTTACATGTATTGGTAACATATCTAAATATGATTGTAAATTCTTTTTTATGTGACCCATTGCTCCAACTACTATTGGGACTGTCTGGGTATCTTTCTTCCACACTGTTCTTGTTTCTCTCTCGAAATCCTGATATTTTTTGACTTTGTGCCTCTCTGTATGCAAGACGCTGTAGTCACTGGGTATGGTGATTTTAATGATAAATGCCACTTTTGTCTTCTTTTCATGGACCACTATATCCAGTTTTCTAGCATCTACCTTTTGAATTGTTGGTAATTTATGTATTATTTATTTATTTTATTTATTTTACATTTGTTCACCGGGAAAGTCTAACTGGACACAGGTCCTTTTTCAGAGGAGGCCCGGGGAGAAAAGCTCCAAATACAGAGGCTAAGTTTTACATAAGACAGATAAAAAATTGTAAGATACATTGATGTACATATCATCATAACATACATTCATACATACAGTGAAAAAATAGATTACATTCACAAACAGAATTTAGTTTTATACTTATTGGATTTTATATATATATTTAATCTCTAAGGTAAGGATGAAATACAAGTTAATAAGTGGATGAGGGCAGCTATAAGCAAAGGAGAGAAGGAAAAGGTATATTAAAGGGGAAATAATATGTTGAGAGAGGAGAAGTTGGTACAGAGCAGTAGGTGGTATAAGCATAAAACTGGGTATTCAGGAAAAAAGAGCTAGGATGCAGATGATGGATATTAGGCTATGGGTGTGATAAATGTTAGCATAGGAAAGTGGGATGCAGAGGTAAATCCAGGTAGGACAGAGAAAGGAAGAGGACCCTTAGTGGGAAAAGCAGAGTGTTGTGAGAGAGGGAAGTGTTAATAGAGTTGAAGAAAAAGGAAGAGGTGCCTTAGTGGGGAAAGCAGAGAGTTTTGAGAGAAGTATTAGTAGAGTAGAAGTACATATAAAAGATTAGTTAGGGATGTCACATGTAATGGGTGATCCCATGTGATGTAGACTTCATCATTTTCTATGATGCTTTGTGGTTCATGTTTCCAGTGTTTTTCAGCCACTTCAGTACCATAATGTTTGCACAATCCCCAGTGCAACAGTCTTGCTACATTATTATGCCTTTCGGTATACAGTCCTTCTGCCATAATTATGTCACAACCAGCAACGAGGTGTGTGACTGTTTCTAATTCTGTTTTACAAAATTAGAAGTTATGTACTCACCATAACGTTCCATCTGAGTAGGTGTATTCATTTGTCTGCAACCTGTGGGTTATGGATCCGATATCGGATCCGAACCGGCATGGTTTACCAGCTATGGATCCAAGCTCTCAGCTCCTCCCCTCACCCATAATGCCCTGCTCTACCCTCATGACCTCAGATCGAGTTTGCCAACAGCAAGAACACCCTGAAAAGGGTAACACAACATATGCAGGAAACTGAAAGGCCAGGGGGATAGGAGGGCGGGATGGTTGCAGACAAATGAATACACCTACTCAGATGGAACGTTATGGTGAGTACATAACTTCTAAATCTGAAGTAGGAGATTCATTTGTCCGCAACCTGTGGGACAGAGTCCCCAGCTACCTGAATCTTGGGCGGCCATCATGGAAGGATATTCGGAGCACCATGGAGCCAAAGGATGCTCTACCCCTAGATGCAAGATCCAACTTGTAGTGGGAAATAAAAGTATGAGATGAAGCCCACATGGCTGCTGCACAAATATCATCTAGAGGAATCCTAGCCTTAAAGGCTGCCGAGGTAGAGACTGACCGGGTTGAATGGGCATGTACACCCTCCGGTGCGGGCCTTCCTGAAGCTTGATAAGCCAATAAGATACATTGTGAAATCCAGCGAGATAGTGAGACTTTAGAAATTGGTTTGCCCAAATTAAATTTAGCAAAGGAAACGAACAACTGGTCGGATTGCCTATGACCAGCCGTCCTGTTTAGATAAAATCTAAGTTGCCTGTGAACATCTAAGGAGTGAAGCTTGTATTCACCTTTGTTTTCATATTTAGGAAAGAAGACAGGGAGGTTAATGGATTGATTAATGTTTGCTTCAGAAGCTACCTTAGGAAGAAAGGACAGGTTGGTCCTGAGGTAAACACGGTCCGGATGAAAGACCAAGTAAGGAGGTTTAGCTGATAATGCTTGAAGCACTGAAACTCTCTTGGCCGAAGTAATGGCTACTAAGAAGGCGGTCTTGAAAGACAAGAATTTCAGATCTACCGTAGCCGCCGGTTCGAAGGGGGGGGGGCGGTCAAGGCCTGGAGAACTAAGGAAAGGTCCCAAGGAGGAACCGCTTGCTTTACAGGGGGCCTGAGAAGAAAAGTACCTTTAAGGAAAATCTTACACAACTTGGCCGACATCAGTGGATTGGAGTCATGACCAATGTGATAATGGGAAATTGCCGCAAGTTGTACTTTGACCGTGGAACTGCTGGCACCATCGTTAAAAAGAGTGGTTAAGAAATCAAGCACCAAAGGGAGAGGAACTGTGAAGGGGTTTAGGCCTTGCCGCTCCGCCCACAACGAGAACCGTTTCCACTTGCTGCGGTAGACTTTCCTAGTGGATGGCTTATGAGCTGCCACCAGGATCGCCTTAACAGGGGACAAAATACCTGAGGTCCTGATCAAGAGTGGAACTGGAGCAGCCAAGCGGTCAGCTTCAGGTTGTCCAGGTTCGGAGGAGATAAGCGGGATGGATGAGATATCAGATCCGGAATGGGATCTAGAATCCAAGGAGGATTCACAGAGTGAGACCTTAGGAAGGGGAACCAGATCTGTCGAGGCCAAAATGGAGCAATGAGAATCATTCTGCACCCCAACCGAGAGGCTTTCTGAAGAACTTGGAGCATCAGAGGCAAGGGGGGATAAGCATAAAGAAGACCGGGTGGCCAAGCATGCACCAGAGCGTCTCTCGGGAACCTCCGGGAGGAGGTATCAGAGCGAAAAAACTGTCGCACTTGGTGTTTGAGGGAGAGGCAAAAAGATCGCAACAAGGAGTTCCCCACCGTGCGAATATGCATTCCGCTACTTGAGTATTGAGAGACCACTCGTAAGGGGTGAGAATGGTGCGACTGAGTTTGTCCGCCAGGATGTTGGACCGACCCGGAATGTGCGTTGCTATGAGAAAGCGGTTGGTGGAGATTGCCCATTCCCAAACTCTCATGGCTTCTCGACAAAGAGGGTAAGACCTGGTTCCTCCCTGCTTGTTGATATACCAGACAACCGACATGTTGTCCGATTGAATCGCAATTGTTCCCAAGGGAAGAAAGGCCTGAAGTGCTAGCAACGCTAAGAGCACTGCTCTCATCTCTAGAACGTTGATATGCAGTAAGGTCTCTGAATCGTTCCACGTGCCTTGGACGGTCCGGCCTGCAAAATGCCCCCCCCACCCGAGGCGGGAGGCGTCCGTGGTCACCGTGGTGAGAGGGGGAGAAGCACAAAATGGGCGGCCTCCGTGGAGATCTGGAGAGTGAAGCCACGACAGGAGGGGCCGCTTGCAAGCCTTGCTGATCGCAATGGGATGATGCATAGGAAGAGCAAGATACGACCACTGTACTAGGAGTGTCCACTGGAGGATGTGCATATTGAACCTGGCGAGAGGAAGAAGTGCTATAGCAGCCGCCATGGACCCTAGAGCCCTCAGGACCAACTCCGCCGGAACTGAGCTTGAGTGGAGAATGGCCCGCACCTGGAGTTGCAGATTTTGAACTCTGTCCGCAGTGAGGAAGGCTTTTAATCTCCTTGTGTCTAACCTGGCACCTATAAAATCTATGAACTGCGTGGGTGCTAGGTTAGATTTTTTTGTGTTTATAGTGATGCCCAGACGGGGAGCAAGATGGAGAAAGGAGTCTCGCGCCAATAGTAGTAGATGCCTTGTTGGGGCGGTAAGGAGCCAGTCGTCCAGGTAGGGAAAGACCTGTACCCCCTGAAGCCTCAGGTGGGCCGCTACCACTGCTAATACTTTGGTGAGCACCCTGGGGGCTGTGGTGAGACCAAAGGGAAGGACCCGGAACTGGTAGTGACTGGCTCCCAGCCGTAAGTGGAGAAATCTCCTGGAGCGCCTGTCCATTAGTATATGGTAGTACGCATCCTTGAGGTCTATGGAGCACATCCAGTGATTTTCTCCCAGAAGGGGGAGAATAGACTGCAGAGTGACCATTCGGAACTTCTCCTTGGGAACTGCCAGGTTCAAGAGTGAAAGGTCTAAAATTGGTCTTAGATCCCCTGTCTTTTTTGGCACTAAAAAGAACCTGGAGTAGAACCCTGATCCGATCTGGTCTGGGGGGACGGGCTGGATGGCTCTTTTCTTTAGCAGATGGCCAATTTCTGCCAAAGCGGCCTCCCACTGACCGGGTGGAACGTCGGGGAGGGACTTCAATTTTGGTAAGTGAAGAAAGGGGATACGGTATCCTCTGGATATGATCTGGAGAACCCAGCGGTCTGATGTTATGGACTCCCATGCCGCCAGGTGCTCCGAAAAACGTCCCCTGACTGCCTCCAGAGTGTAGCAGCCAGGCAGCCCCTCAGGGCTGCTGCGCGGGCCGTTCAGAGAAGGATTCTCTGGACCCGAAGTTCCTGGGAGCCCCTCTGCCTCTAGGGCGGCATCCTCCCTGTCTTCCTCTGCCATGGAAGGACTGGTTGTCCGGAGCAGGCTGGGATTGCTGCGACTTCCAGAACCACATCTTCTTCTGACCCTTTTGGTTCCTAGAATAGGGCCTCTGGGGTGCAGAGAAGCGTATTCCGACGGCAGACAGCGTCTTCCCGTCCTTCTCGCTCTGGGTCAAAGTGTCGCAAACAGTTTTGCCAAAGAGGGCAGAACCATCGAAGGGGGCGTTCGCAAATGACGCTTTGAAGGGCTCTGAGAAATCACAATGACGGAGCCAGGCCTGACGTCTAGTAACTAGGCCTGCCCCTGCGGCTCTAGCGGCGCCTTCCGTAGCATGGGAGAGTAGCCGCATAGAGGTATTGGTAACGGACCTGAGAGTGGCCATGCGGGTGGAGTGCAGCACTTTGTCCTCCTCCGACATGGACTCTGGGGGGGATGCAGCGTATTCTTTAATAAGATCGCGCTGCATCCTAATCACATGTGCCAGATAGTTCAGCGCCCTTACAGAGAAGGTCGCTGAACTAAACATCCGCTTCCCCAAGCCGTCCATCATCCGACACTCCTTGCTCGGGGGATGGACTGAGGGACTCTCCTGAGCAAGTTCCCTCTTGGTGGCCGCCGTCAACATGGCATCTACCGGAGGCCCCTTACTCCAATGGGCACGGTCAGCTGGGGGACTGAGAATACGGTCGGGCCTTTTAGGGATTGGCTCCACGGTGTCCGGTTCCTTCCACGCCCTGGTGGTGATGAGGTCCACCAGGGGCTCGGCAGGAGGGGACACCCAAGAGGTAGACGGGCCCGCTTCAAATGCCTCCAAGAACACGGACTCGTCCGAGGAAGACTTGGGGGCAGACCACCCCCCCCTTATGCGGAGCATTTCCATGATGTCTCCAAATGAGACATACTCGGGGGGTGACCGTGGGGAGCCTTCCCCTTCCTCCAAATCCGTGTCTTCCGTGAGAGACTCGGGGGAGTCAATGTGCCTCCTTTTGCACGTATGCTTGCGGGGAACATCCTCTGGGGGGCTGTCAGAGGACTCCTCGCAAACAGTAACCTGTTCCAAGGGAACAGCTTGGGGCACAGGAGCGGGCTGTCCCAAGGGCCGGATGGTGGAAGCCTGACCCAGTGCAGAGGGAGCGCGGGACGGAGCCAAAGCAAGTGCCGGGGGTCCGGAGACCCTCAACAGGGCCCTCTCCACTACATCAAAAGCCGAAGAGGAGCCGACCTCGACCAAAGGATCCGACAATCGGCTCCCCCTCGGATCCGAGGAGTGGGTCGGAGCCGGCGCCAAGCGCCGGATCCGGCGGAAAGTGCGCCCGACACAGACGGTGCCGGCGAGCACTGATCCCCCCGGATCCGAAGCTCGGATCCAGGCTCCGAGAGGTTGGATCCGAAGCACTCGAGGGCAGGGTCAGATCCGAAGTACCAAGTACTATCGGCGCCGACCCACCCCGGCCCGGCTGCTCGGCTCAACTGCTCCAACCCGGTAGCGGGTCGGAGAAGGAGCAATTGGCTTGAAAAGGGTCAAGCTCCCCAGAGGGGAGGCAAGAGCACTCCCATCTGCATCTGGGCCTGGATGAACCTTCTCATCATCCGTCCAGATCAGCGCCTGACAGGCTATAAGTTGATCTCGACGAGGCTACCGAGGTAGGCCTTGAGTGCCTCCTCGAAAGCCTCGACGGAGATCGGGTCTCCTCCTCCTCAGGTCCCGGTGAAAACACACTGGAGACCGGAGCCGAGGAGGGAGAGCAGCAGACAAGGAGGCCGGAGGAGAAGCCGCTTGGCTGGCGGGCCGAAACAGAGGTCTCGGCCCGCCGCTTATGGTGCTTCTCCCTCCGGTCCTTCTTCCTAGCTTCCCTCTCCTCCGAACCACTACAGGGAGGTTGAGTCCCAGGAGGAGGAGGGGGAGCCGGAGAGGAGACAACCGTAGAAACGGTTACCCCGAAGGAGCGGAGGCCGGAGCCGAGTCCGGTGGCAAAAGACCCGCCAAGACAAGCTTGGACCTCCGCTCCTTCAATGCCCTGGGGTTGAACCCTGCACAAATGGAACATCCAGATGTGAGGTGTTCAACCCCCAGGCATCTAACACACCGAGTGTGGCCATCAGCTGGGGAAAGCTTATGGCCACACTCGGAGCACTTGGAAAATACAGCTTTGGGCTGCTCGGGCATCCCAAAAGCAAAAACAAGGTTACTAAAACTAGTTAAAGTAAAGTAACAAAACCACTCAACAGGCCCAAACACACACTATGCTACCAGCGAGGGGAGGGATAAGTAAAATTAAATTTTAAGACACTAAAAGTATAATAATATAAAAGGGAAACCTACACTTCCACACAACTTTCACACAAAACTTTCAAAAATAAGCACTTTAAGACTAAAAAACTACACTTAGCTGGAGAGCTTAGAAAACACAATCAGGTCACCATGCGCGGCAAACGAGATCTGAGGTCATGAGGGTAGAGCAGGGCATTATGGGTGAGGGGAGGAGCTGAGAGCTTGGATCCATAGCTGGTAAACCATGCCGGTTCGGATCCGATATGGGATCCATAACCCACAGGTTGCAGACAAATGAATTTCCTACTTCAGATCCTACATTTGTCTGTTTCTTCCACATGTTCAATGGACTTTGTACCTCACTATCTTGTGCCGCCAATATTAACCTTTCTTCTCTTGGTTTGAATTCTCTCCTTAACCATTCCTGCATTTGTTCATGATCAACATGAGGTGCTTTTAGAAGTTTTCTATACTTGCAACTATATTTATGCATTTTCCACATTTCTTGCCTTCTCATCTGATCCTTTACCTTATAATCTTTCCTTTGTTTTTTGGCACATTCAGTTGCTGCCTGATTTTTGTCTACTTGTGCTTTGATTTCCATTTCTGCTTGACACTGATATGCTTCTGCTAGCCTAAGCAAGGAAGTCATCTTAGATTTATTCTCCTCATGTTTCAAAACGTTCACTACATTTGAGTCTTGTGAGGTCAGTAGATATGTGTGGAGTCCCATGATTGCAGATCTGTACACGTAATCAGTTTCAAGGAGGCCCATCCCTCCTTCGGAACGGAAAATGTATAATCTTGGTATGCACTGATATTTATAAATCATTTGGTGAGCTTGTTTTCTTATCTAATCTATCCAGTATGTTGTGGGGGTCAGTCAATCACTCCAAAACTGTAAGTTAGGACAGGAAGATCCAATTGGTTTATAGCTTGGATTTGTTCCTAGATGTCAATGCTGTTTTCAGGATTAATTTAAGTTTTCTAAAGTATTCCTTAGTAAGTTTTATTCGCATTTGTTCATATTTTACTGTGATCCTTCATCAATTCCCAAATTCCCAATTCCCAAATATTTATACACTCCCTCCTGCTCAAGTTCTTTTATCTCACATTCTTGTCCCAAATTGATGTTTTCTTGCTGCTGCAGTTTTCCTGCTTTAAAGGTTTCTTTTGCACATTTATCAAGACCAAATGACATTCTTATATCATCTGAAAGTTTTGACAACTTGCAGTTGTGCTTTCAGTTTCTCATCTGATGCACTATACAGTTTTAAATCATCAACAAAGAGAAGATGAGAGATCTTTACATTTTGCATTTTGTTGTTTTCTAGGAGACATATTACAGCCATGGCCTAAGTTGTTAAGTAGACTTAATAGGTTAAGGGCAAGACAGAATAGCAGCGGAGACAGAGAGTCACCCTGGATATCCCCCTTTGAATTTTTATCTCTGGAGTAATAACTTGTCCTTTATCATGGCTTAACTGCAAAGTGGTCTGTCACAGTTTCATGGTCACTGTAATGCAGTCGATCAGTGTAGGGTGTATCTTATACATTTTTAAGCACTCTTTTATCCATGAATGTGGGATACTATCAAATGCTTTTTTGTAGTCAATCCATGCCATACTTAGAATCTTCCCTTTTTACAGTTCTCCACTACAACTTTATTTAACAACAAATGATCCTTTGTTCCACATGACTTTCTTTTATTGCCCTTTTGTTCTATTTCCATAATGGAGTTTTCTTCTAAATGACTATAAACTCTGTCGGCATCAATTCCAGTGTATAGTTTATACGTCGTCGGAAGGCAAGTTATTGGTGTATGATTTTTAGGGCATCTTGCAGGTTCACTCTTATAGAGCATTGTTTTTGCTGTTGTTAGCCAGGTTGGTGTCTGTTTAGGGTGCGCATATAAATAGTTCTTACTCATGGCTAAATCTTCATGCAAAGATGTTAATACTTTTAACCAGAAGTTAGGTACTGCATCTGGGCCTGGGGTTTTCCAGTCAGATGCTTTTGTTAACTTTGCTTCAATCTCTCGTTACTTCATGCAGTTTCCTATCCTGTACCTTTAAACTTCTTATTGTTCTTTTACTTCTATCCATTTAGCATTTTTGTTATGTTCCGCAGGATTTTCAAAGATACTTCTCCAAAATGTATCTATTTCTTCTTTTTTTTGTGGTCTTTCAATTACTTTTACCTTGTTTCCCAATTCTCTATAAATTTTTTGGGGTCATCAATAAATTGCTTATTTTGTACTTTTCCTTTATATTTGTCGGCTATCTTCTAAGTTTTTCTGCCTGTGCTAAGATTTTTAGTTTATATGCGATAATGCATATAGATCCTCATCTTTTCTAATATTGCACATAGCTTTTATCACGTCTACCTTTCTAAGTATTTTTGTTGATCTGTTCCCTCTTCTATACTCTTCTAACAGTGATACTTCTTGTCTTAATTGCTTTATAGTTTTCTCTATTCAATACTTCCATGATGGTATTCAATTTCTCCCCCTTCTTTCCCTCACTACCCTGTGTTTTTGTGGTAGAATTTTATCAGTTATTAATTTAGCTGCACAGTAATATATCCTGTTTACTTCTGTTGTATCACATGGATTTCTATGAACAGTCCTGATTACTGTGGTTATTTGTTTTATCAACCTTCTGACTTTTCGGGTTTTATTGACCTTCTGCAGTCTATGTCTTTCATTGATCTAATATATCTTTCTACTTCTATTAAGTCAAGCAACTCTTCTCTTAGCTCGTTTTCTTCTAAATTGAGGGCACATTTTTTGTTTTCCATTTCCTGTTGGCATTCTCTAGAGAGTTCTACTGCATCATCCTGTGGCACATTCTCTTAAATTTCATCCTGTGCCATCCATTGTTCTGTCATATGGGAACTTACTGGCCTATCACTCCTCAACATTAACTGCATCAGAGTTTCCACAGTTTCCTGTCCCTTCCCTTGCTGTCCAGCTTCAAGTGAATGTTTATACTGGTTTCCTGGGGAAGGCGCCACAAGATCTTCATATGGCACCTGACCAATTGTTTCCCATTCCACTGGTTTCCCCTTAATTTGGAGGTCCATTGGTCTATCCTGTTGTGGTTCCTTCTGAATTAGATTTTCTATACTGAATCCTTCACTTTATAGGTACTCCATAACCTCATTTTCTATTTCTTTTACTTCTCCATTACTAATCTTCTTTTCTACTTTTCCTCTTTGCCTTCTTATTTTTTGCATTGTAAAGTTTTCCATGCATGGATTCCTTTGCCTGTAGTTCTCTTTAAATATCTTTGGTACTGCTCTTTTTTAATTGATTAGTTTTCCTTTCTCCTTTGCACAGATATTACATCATATTAAATCTCTTTTTCTTTCCCATGTCAATATTTCTTCTTGTCTCCTGATCTTCCAGTTTCTCCTTACTTTGGGGACTCGTTCCATCATACTGCGATGTAACCTGTGTTAGACCTTCTACATCAAATTTTTCACTTCGCAGGTACTCCATAAATTCATCTTTTATTTTTTTTTTATTTCTACTTTACTAATCTTCTTTTCTACATCCCCCTTTGTGATATTATTTTTTTATTGTGAAATTGTTCATGTCTGGATGCCTTTTCTTGTATTTTTCTTGGAATATCTTTGGGGCTGCCTTCTTTATGTTGATTAATTTGACTTTCGCTTTTGCATAAATATTGCACCATATCAAATATCTCTTTCTTTCCATGTCCATATTTCCTTTTTATACTTTTCAAAAATATCTAGGTTTTGTTGTTTATATTTTCACACTTCCTCAGATGCTTCTTTTTCCAAACAGATTAAATTTTTTTGGACTATATACTGTTTTTCACAAATCTGTTGTATTTATGACCACAATTTTTTATTTGAAGGTTCTGACAGTTTTTCTTGTGGAAGTATTTCTATTTCCTCTAATTTCTCTCTTAATCTTTTTGTATATTGTGTGTGTGGAAAGTCTGGGCTTTTTGCACAAATTAACAATACATAATTTCTTTCTTATCCTCAAAAATCCACTCTAACATCTTTATGGCTCTTCTTTGGCCTATCAGTTTTTGTGGACTGCTACTTTCTTCTACAATGGGGGGGGCATCCTCCCCCTGTGCCTGGACTGGCCCCATTGCAGGAATGTTTCTGTATTTAGAGGATTCTACACTGTCATTTTTTCTAGTCCTAGCACTAGTGTGCCTACCATGACTGGGCACCTTTTTTATCCTGGGTCTTGTGCACTCAGCTATCTTTTTTTAATTTTTGACCTACGTCTGTCCATGATATATGCTATATAAATACAGTCTATATAACAGTATTGCCTTGATTGGATTTTATGAAAAACAGAGTTCACCTCATGAAGGTATTCACCAAGACTTGAGGATGAATTCAATTTCAGCACTACTACTCTCCTTTGCTTGATGACTTTTCATCTCTCTATTCAGTCCCCAATACCTAGCTGGGTGAGTTTGTCAATAATGCCTGAGTGAGGGATAGTGTCAAAAGCCTTGGCTAAGACTAGGTAGGCTGTATGCATATATTTCTCCTCATCCAGGGTCTTGGTGACTGTCTCATAGAAGTCCACCAGGTTTAACAGGCATGATCTCCCTTTGAAAATTCCAAACTGAGTAGGATCAAGTGTTTGGAAATTACCTATATTTTTGTTGATAAGGTCCATGATGACTCGATCCATGGCTTTGCAGATAACGCTAGTCAGGCTAATACTTACATAGTTTCCGAGGCATACCTCTCAACCTGGAAACATCAAAAATCTGGACAAGGCCCATGAAAAATAGGTAAAAATTGGTGTGCTGATTAACATAAAATTTGCATGCACAATTACTTAGCCCCACCCACTCCAATGGAATTGTGGGATACCAGCTTTCAAACGCAAACTGAAGAACAGACAACCGAAATATGGCACCAGAGTCCCCCTGCAGCCATTCCAATGTCCCATTACCTGGCTATTTGGTTCCATTTACCATAAACACTAATGTGCATACTGCTTTACTTCTACGATGATTATTTGGATTTTATATTTACATTTTATAGAACAATGCACAAACACTAATAGACATCTGCTAAAAAAAGCAATACTGGCTCACAATGAAAATAGACTTAGCATTAAAACTTCTCTGCCCTTGAAACTCACATTCATTGAAACAGCATTGAAACCCATACCACATCTAAAGAAAATGCATCTGGCCAGTGGTGGATAAAGATTGCCTTTGGGCTGTTTTCAAATCATAGGCCCCTTGCACACAAAACAAGAAACATACATGTGTTCTTTGATACACCTTCCTGACTTTATTAAATTATATTCTGTGTATAATACAGCACACTTGTTAGACTTAGAGCTCATTTTAAATTTATTATTTGAACATTTTCCAGTAGGCAATGAAACAAAATGTTGGAACCAATAATGACAAAACTGCCCAGTTCAGGACATTTCCATCATAAAAGCATAAAAGTCTATTTACACACACAGACACACACACACACACACATATATATATATATATATATATATAGAGAGAGAGAGAGAGTAGTGTAAGCCATGGGCATCTTGCACAGCTTCTCAAAGTTATTTTCAGTTTCAGTTTTTTGCTTGACTTACTCTGATTTGTATTATCAGACCAACTCAATAGGTGTAAATGCACAACAAAATAAACTAGGTGAACTGTATGTTTTAAGACTTCCAATTTTTAATCCAAGACCAAGTACTGACAGACCCTCTCCTACATTCTTCCTGAAGCATCAAAACTGTAATTGTAATCCAGGTGCTGTTAACTGGCCACTCTTGCTTCTCCACTGTCTGCAGTGGAAAAAATATGTGTTTTATCTTGAATGCTGGAAAATGTACTGTACTTGTTTAAAAATATTTTTCTTATAATGCAGCACAGAACATAATAATTCTGATTTTCTGTTCCTGAATTTGGGTTAATGATATTTTTTGCTCTTTCCACTGAGGCACAAATGCCCTTGTGCATGACATTTTCTCACTTCTATTGTATCTGTGGCTACACCCTTGACTTGTTACAACCACCCCCTTTAAAAGTACAACAACACAGTACAGTATCAGCAATGCATCTACATACTGTGGGAGTAGAACCCACAGCCTTCTGCATCAAACGCAAGTATTTAACCTGTTATTCTATTAACAATGCAAGCAGACTCAGCATAAGCAACACTAAACTTCTCTTCCCCTGAAGCTCTCAGGTCCTTGTAAAATCCACTCGACACTCAACTGTATCTCTCAGCTTGTACTGGGGGGGGGACAAAGGCCCAGAAACCAGAGACACATTTAAACATTGCTTGTATAATTTTGGAAAGTTGCTAGAATAAAATGTTGTATTACCACCATGCATTTCACTGCCAAGTCTTGGACCCAGGACCCTGTGTACTACAGTCAGAGCAACATGCCACTATGCCAAATCAGCAGTTTTCTGAAAGATAGGAAGACTGAAACATAAATGGCTATCATTTACTGAATTCAGTTCTCACTTCTCACCATAGCTCACAACCTTTCAGCACAAAAAACCTGGACAATGCCAATAATGAGGGAATACAGAATTCAGTTCTAACTTCTCACCACAGCCCCCAAAACAGGGAAAAGTTTCAAATACTGATCTTATAAACTTAGAAACTTGCTAAAATAAAATATTTTGTTACCATTTATTTTCTGAAGGATATGAAGTCTGAAATTTGAAATCTGAAATTAAAAATGCGTATGACTCCACCTTGATTTGTTCTGACACCTCACCAGCTACTTTATTCACATTAACCCAAAATACCTTCAATACAGTGGGAAAATGGCTCTCCAATCAACATCTAATCCTAAACCTCAACAAAACTAAGTTGCTCCTCTTCTCCCCCACATGCAGGACCCCCCCTGCCATCCTTCAACATAACTGCTAACAATGGCACTATCATCTCCCCAGAAGCCCAAACTAAACTACTGGGTGTCATAGTTGATAACCTGAAGTTTGATGTGCATATCAATCAAACTATCAAAACCATTAATAAAAAATGTAGCTCTCTTTACAGAATCAAACCTTTTCTTACGCCACTTGCTAGAACTGCAATTGCCCGTTCCCATCTGCTATCAGCTCTTCTCTACGCCTCACCTCTATTCTTCAACTTAAACAAAACAGATCTTAATAAACTATCATCCTGCTATAACCACATTGCCAAATTTGCTACTGGCACAGCCTACCGGACACACCACTGTCACAACCTAAATCACCTAGGATGGCTTGAATTGCCAAGCCTACTGCAGTTCAACCAGCTAATAGTGGCACATAAAGTCCTTTACCAACCAGAAAATACACTTGCACTAAAAAATATTATCAGCCCCTACACCAGCATCCGTCCACTGTGATCATCACTAGACTCCTAATTCAAACATATAAATCCAACTACTCAACTCTGTTTTCCAACTCTGCTGGAAAAATATGGAACAGACTCCCAGCTGACTTGACCCTAGAACCTTCACTAACTCAATTCAAAAACAAACTCAAGAAATACTTCAAAACTCATTGGTTATGTCCTTGCACTAACCCCGACTAGTGACCTCTCTATTTCTTAGGTGCCTTACCTTCAACTACTTCTAACTTTTTTCTACCACTCCATTTCAGGAAGGGTCAATTGTATAACTGCTTCTCAGTGTGTCTTAAACCTGAATGTAATGTTATGTATGTTTAACTTTGACAATAATGTTATGTTTTGTAAAGTGTTAGTACTATATGTGCTAAATGCTGGTAATGCTTATGACTGTAATCTGCTTGAAACTAGCATTTACTAAATGTTCAATGTGAATTATTATCTTGGAGCTTTTCTCCCCGGGCCTCCACTGAAAATGGAAATGTATCCAGTCAGACTATCCCTGTCAACAAATGTAAAATAAAATAAATAAATGCCTGTCATTAGTCCAGTCAATCCGTCACTGATTTGACACAAATATCCAGAAAACCACATATTTCACACACACACACACACACACACACACACACACACACACACACACACACACACACACACACACACACACACACATACCTCTCTGCAGCTGCCAGCTGTCCAACCAAGCTTCCCTCTGTTCTCGGCTTGTTCCTGGAAACTACCTTGCAGCTTATCCAGCTAAGGAACTTAACTTGCCAGCAGTCCATTTTCCTTCCATTCCCTAGAGAATGGCCGGAAATTAATGCACACATTATTGTTTGAATTCTGACAGGCTGGGAGGCTGATTCACAGAGCTGATGTCATTGTGCACGTGATGATGTCAGCTCAAAAAGCTGGAAAAAATTCAAAAAACAGATGGGAAATTTGGAAATTAAGGGGTGTCACTGAAGAATCATGGCAGCCTATTATTTGGACCCCAAACTCGGTAAAACCTCTGGTTAGGAGGCATGTCCTGGGGTCAGTGGAAGCACCACTTTTGTGCAAGGGAATAACGGTGGCCATTTTCCATTCAGCTGGGATGAAGTCAGTGCTCAGATTATGATTGAAAAGAGTACCCAATGGTGCTGCTAATTCTTGTTGGAGCCTATGTAGGATGCAGCCAGGGATGTTATCAGGTCCCATAGATGCTGTGTTTTTGGCATTAGAGAGGGTGTTTATGACCTGTTCTTTAGAGATACAAGGTAGGGGACAGGTGGTAGGATATCATGGGGTACATGTGGTGGGGACGGGGGAGTGAAGTTTTCACAGAACCTGTCAGCTAACAGGTTAGCTATGTCCACAGGCTCAGTATATGTGGTATCATTAACTACCAGTTCAGCACAAATCTGGGCCTTTCCTTTTAGGTTACAGATGTGACTAAAGAATGCCTTATGGTTGTCCTTAGTTGAGAAAGCTAATTTGGATTCATAGTTTGCTTTGGAGGACTTCACAAGAAGTCTTATTTGCTTGTTTAAGCCGAGAATGGAGTGTTTCCAGTTTATGGCTTGCTCCCTCTTACTCTTAAGACAGCAATTTTCTTCCTCTTATTGTAAACCCTGTTAATGGCAGTTGCCTACCATACAGGTTTGCTCTTCCTTGCTGAGCTTGTTTCAATGCTCTCAGGTATGGCTGAGTCAATGCAGTTATGCAGGTGTTTGTATAAAGCAGTGGTGTAGAACTTGGCATAGTTGCCAGTTCCATCTGAGGGGGAAGGTGCAGTGAAGCTATTTATACCATCCTGTAAGAGGCTATAATCTGCTTTGGAGAAGTTATTTAGTTTAGTTGCTGCTAGGGGGGATCAGGTGTGATGGTTACTTTGAATGAGACTGATTTGTGGTCAGATCTCACCAGAAAAGACCTTACAGTGGGGGTATTACAGTGGTCCCCCATATTGGTAAGTACCAGATCCAGGATGTTGGCACCCCTTGTAGGGGTGTCAACCAGCTGGTCCAGGGCATTGGAGTTAAATTCGAGGAACCTTTGTGCAAGTGAGTTTGAGCATGAGTAATTTACCCAGTCAATGGATGGGTAGTTAAAGTTGCCCAAAACCATTGTGTTGGGATACATCTTGATAGACTCAAGCAGATCCAAATAGGCAGAGTGGGTGCCCCGATTCATGAAGGGGGTCCTGTAGCTGGCAATGACTTGAATAGCTGTCCTACCAACAGTTAATTGCACCTGAAGTATCTCCAAGGAATTATATTATTTAACCAATCTGGAGGTGTATTTATCTTTAATGAATATTTTATACACCACCTCCTTTAGTTTTCACGCATTCAGTTTGTGGTCTGAACCTGTGAAAGAAGATGTAACCCGGCATGGCTGGGGTGCTCTCCATAGCCTTGAACCAGGACTTCGTGACTGCACAAATGTCTGCATATTCCAAGGTGAGGTCTGCTTCCAGTGAGTGCAGTTTCATGTTAAGACTCTTAGCAGAATAACCCTGAGGTTGTTTTTAGATGGTGTTTTTACATCGGGAATTTTGTCCTTGAGACACTGCCTAAAAAAGGCCCTATGGGGGTGGCAAGAGCCTTAGTCAGTAGCCGAATTCCCAGGGGTGACAGATGAAGACCACCTCTGGCAAAGCATTGAGGTCTGTCGATCATGTCTTCCCAGGCTGAGAGATACTGGATCCCCTTAGAATGACCCTGGAAACTAAGCCAATTATTGAAGTCAATCATTTTCTGTTTGTATTGAAGCATCATCGTAGATGAAGGTAAAATGCTGCTTAAGGCTAGGGACATACCTGCCTGAGACACATAGTCTGAGAGCTCAGTCATGTCTCTATTCATATAGTCCAGAGAGGTAAGTCTTAAGTCGTTCACACCACCATGTACTATGACGGAGTCATAACAGTGCCTGTTGTTGAGAGACTTGAGTGAAAATGTGATATGGTGGATCCTGGCGACTGACAGACAGTTGACTGTGAGCTTTTTCTTTTCCAGCCTGGTGAGAGGGACATCTGTGTGTCTCACAATGGAATTACCTATGACTAATATGTTTGTTTTTGGGTTTTGCCTTAAGAGCTTGACAGGTGAGACACTGGTGCATGAGCTATTATGTGTACTGTGTTCTGCAAAGGGAGTATTATGTGTAGCATGCTTGTGTTTGTGCTTGGGAGGTCTCTGGTGTTTAGGTATGCTTCTGGTGAGGACCTCCGCATATGCAGATATACGTGATGTGGGGTTGGGTGGAGTAGGAGATGAGTTGTGACTGCTCATTGTCATATGTACTGACTGGTGTGTGAGAGAGCATGGATTCAAGGTTCTTAATATAGATGCATCTCAAACATGTTTAGTTTGTGTGGACTCGGGGTAGAGGGTTGTCGGTGAACATGAGGCAATTGCTATAATGCCTCAGCATGCCCATGTTCACCAAGCTGGCTGGAGAAATTGTGGGAAACTGTCCAGCCATAGTGTTAGGTAAATTTATATGGTCAGGAAAAGACATTGCACTTAGCAATGGCTAGTGGGTGAGAGGTGTGTTGGTACCTCTAAGGATAGCCTAGGTGTTCCACCTGACAGTAGAGCAGGGCCACAAAAAGCCTCTGGAGGACCACCAGCAAAGTGCTAAGGGAAAATTTAACCAGCAAAATGTCTGTGTCTATAATCATCAATGGTAACCAACGCTATGAGGCACTGCATGGTGAGCTACATGCAAACAAGCACAGACTCGGGGCTTAAATAAAACAAGAAATAACACTTTTAATTCAAAATAGCCAATAAGGATAAAAAATAAAAAATAAAAAAAAAACACAATGCGGACTAAAAACTCCACTTTATTACCACTGATAGTGTAGATTCTACCAATAAAGCAACTTAATGCTTTCACCAAACACCTTGGCTTTTTCAGAGTTAATGAGAGTAAAAAAACGTCCACGAGGGGGGGCCCGATGATGACTTCCTTGCATATTTAGAGCTCAAGCGGCAGATCAAATTAAATGCATGTCAACCACCTGGGCTCAATGACAAGTTATCCATTAGTTCTGTATTAAAACTAAAATCAGCTTTTTTATGTGATTTTATTTAAGATCTGTGTTTTAAATCATACTTCAATGTCTATGTGGATGGTTGGTGGCAATTGGTGTGTTGTAATGGGCAGTTACTGTGATTATGTGTTACTGTCTTTAAACTGCTTAATTATTTTACAGAAAATGATGCTTGCTTTGTCAACCAATGTCTGTAAGGGTTAGGGTATTTAAATTTGGCATTTTTTGTATTTTCTTGTTCTGATGAAGTCTTGTGATTTTGAAGAAAGTGCTTAACTTTTTTCAATAAATTTTCTGGATTTAGTGCTGCAGTGTTCCTTTGGTGATCCTCTTCATATATATTTTTTACTTGGTTTTGGTGTTCGTTATTTCTAAATGAGAAGGGTGGTATAATCTAAAGGCAAACATAATGGATATGGTAACCTCCATTTTGATGAGAGAAGGGTTTTATCTGAGCTAGCAGGCAATAGAGAACTTAGAATAATGAAACCCAATGGGGGGGCTGTGATTATGACCCACATTGACTATGTGTTGAAAATGCAACAGATATTAAATGACGATAACACATATCAAAGTACATCAAGGAATGAGATGAGTATAGCTTATAATAAAATCGATTTGTATTTAATGGATGCTTTATTCCAGGGTGTGCTGGATGAGAATGAATTTAAATTTCTAAAGCTGGACCATCCAATAATCCCGGTTAATTTTGGGATCCCCAAGATTCACAAAAATGTTAATAATACTCCCTTTAGACTGATTGTTGCAGTGGGGGTTCAAAAACGGAACCCCTTGCAGCATTTGTGGACTTGGGGATACAAGAGGTAAAGACATTAGACACATACTTAGGGATTCATGGCATTGTTTAGAATGTCTGAACACCATTAAGGATAATGGTGAGTTCACCTTTTTGACCATTGATGTGGAGAATTTATTTACAACAATACCACACGGTGAGGGCTTGACATATTTTAGGGAAAGCCTATATAGAAGTAAAAAGTTGAATATGACAAAGATTAATGTCCTGGTAGATCTTATGGAAATTGTCCTAAAGAACAATTACCTTATATTTGAGGGGAGTTGTTCCATCAGATCTCAGGGGTTGCCATGGGGGCTAAATGTGCCCCGGGGTTTACCAATCTTGTGTTAATGTATTGGGAAGAACTATTCATTTTTCAGTCTTTATACAAAGAAAAAATTAGATTATACAATTGAATTTTTAGATATTCAAATAACCAGAACTGAGGTGGGACTGCAAAGTAACATCTTTAGGAAAAACTTATAGTAACTCCCTTTTACATTTTGACAGTTATCACCCTTTTCACCAGAGAAAAAGTGTCATAAAAGGCCAAATGCTGAGACTTTCACGCTTGGTGAGTGACAACAACACTTAACAAAAGGAACTGTATAGCTTGATAGGGATGTTTTTGGAAAGGGGCTACCCTTTGAAACTGCTTCTGAAAGTGCGCAAGGAGGTATTAAGTAAAAGAAGCACTTTTTTTCTGCCAATTTTGTGAAGGTATGATCTTAACACACAAAAGAAAGAACAGGTGATGGCTGGTGAAGCATTTATTTTGAAGTATAATCATCAGGCACCCCAGATAGTTGAAGTGATTAATAAATCATGGCAAGCATGTTTTTCTGAAGAAACTAAAAATAATTTGGGTATCATTCCTAGAGTAATTTTCAGTAGGGGGAAGAATATCAAAAATATTCTTGAGAGACCGAAGGTAAAAAAAAACAGAATTCACTCATGTATAAATGTGGGGCATGTAGGAAATGTAAGTATATAAATGATGGTCCCTATGTTTCTGTGTATGGGTATGAAAGGACTATACCCTGCCCAGGATGCTGTTGTAATACATCCATGGCGGTATATATTGCGACATGTATAGGCTGCTCAGGCTTCTATGTGGGCAAGACAGTTCATAGGCTAAAAGACAGAATATCTGAACATCTTAGAGCCATCGGGAATAGGGATGAACATAATGCCCTTTTTTCCCATTGTAAGGTTTGCCCCAATATTAAGAAATGTATCTTCTTTGTGATAGATAAAGTTACCTTAAGTGACAGAGGTGGTAACAATAGGCTGAGGGTGGAAGAGAAAGAATATATATGGCAAGTTAGGCTTAGTGCCACTACCCCCCGACTTAAATGATGACATATTATGCCTGTTTTAGAACAGAGAGCCAGCAAAATATAGTAAAATATAGGAATGTACACATTTGAAATATTTTGTAATGTGTTAGTTTTATTATTATTTCTTATTCAAACTGATGGTTGGTAAAAATTATGCATTATGTGAAATATGCAAACAATCTGTGTACTTTTAGCTGAGAAATTATGGAGTGCAATATTGCTTTTAATGAATATAGTGCTTATGAGGTGGGGAATACTGAAAGAAAAAATGGTTGCTAAGTTGATCATTCTGTGGGATAAGCTGATTGGCTGATTTTAAAGTAATAATTCATTTATAATGTGTGTTATTTTATTCTCATTAACTCTGAAGAAGCCAAGGTGTTTGGTGAAAGTGCTAAGTTTTATTGGGAGAATCTACACTATCAGTGGTAATAAAGTGAAGTTTTTAGTCCGCATTGTGTTTTTATTTTTATTTTTATTTTTCGTTACTAGTTGCTACCCTGTTGGGTTATTGCGTCTTGTTGGTTTAGCCAATAAGGATGCTCTCTCTGAGCTGTAGTCCAAGCAGCCTCAGTTAGATGGGACCCACACAGCACTCTACTCCCACAAGGGTGCAGAAGAGCCATCTCCAACAAAGATGGTTTGAATTTGATGCTTAGAAGTTACAAAATAGACCCAGAAAACTGGGCTATGTTACAGCTGAATTAGTACAGTATACGGTAAAATATAGAAAGAAAACAGTTCAGAGAATTCAAACAGAGAGTAGAATGCAAATACAAATTAAAAGTATAATATAAGAGCAAAAATAGATACTTATGGTTAGTTGGACGCAATGGGTGCCTCAGATCTTTCAGTATCTCAGTAAAGAGCTGGTTTTAGTGCTCATGTGATACCAGTCTAGATTCAGCAAGTCTACATCTAGCCTATGGTATAAAATGCAGAAGTACTGGAAATCCAAAGTGCATAAAATCACAGTCACAACAGCAAAAAAAAAAAACAGTTTAAAATATAACAGCTATTCAGTAGAATACTGTTCTCAAAGTGCAATGTAGGCTTTAAAAATACTTATTTTTCAGCTGGTTTTAGTATTCAAATGATACCAAACAGTCTAGGTTCAGTCTAGATTCAGCAAGCCTGAATCTAGCCTATGCTATAAAATGCAAAAGTATTAGAAATTCAAAGTGCATAAAATCACAGTCACAACAGCAAAAAACAGTTTAAATAAAGTGACAATTCAGTGGAATACTACCACAAGAGTATAGACCACAAACCTTCATAGTATGAAATAACTGGTCTAGAACTCAAGAGCTTAAACCAGAACAAAGACACTTAGAATAACATGCACAATAAGCCTTCACCAGCAATTCTCAGCTTTGTGACAGTACACATCCTGAAGATCGATGGAACTCATCCAATCTTCCTTGCATAGAAATGGCAGAATGGAATGAACTGTGACATTCAAAACTTTGACTTCTTCACAGATTGATTTAATTTGCTTAGATCCAGAATTGGTCTCAGGTCCCTAGTTTTCTTTGGCATCAAAAAGAATCTTGAGTAAGTTCTGAATCCTTTCTGGTCTGGTGGGGCCTCCTGGATGACTCTTTTGTCTAGCAACTTTTGAATTTCTTGAGCTGCTGCCTCCCTCTGACTGGGAGGGATGTTGAGAAGCCTTTTTCTTTTTGTTGGGGGAATCTAGGAAAATGGTATAAAATAACCTCTAGATATGATTTTTATCACCCAAAAATCTTTTGTTATTGATGCACAGGCATCTGGGTGCAGAGACAAGCACCTCTCCCCCAACTGCTTCCAGAGGTAGGCAATCATGCAACCTTTCAGGAGTGTTGCAAGGATTTATCTGAAAAGGAATCTCAGAAATCTTAGCTTTGTAGGCCTCCCCTGCCACAGGGATAGCATTTTCCATTTGAACTCCCCAATCTGCCTCCGGGGGAGTTATCCCCACATGAATCCTGGAAAGGACCCTGGGACTTATGGAACCATATTTTCGTGCCTCCTCTTTGATTCCTGGAAAAGGATCATTGAGGGGTAGAAAAGTATATCCCTACTGCAGGCAGGGTCTTTCCATCCTTTTCACTCTGGGAAATTATTTTCTTTACAGTAGGGCCAAACAAAGATGTACCATCAAAAGAAGCATTGATGAAAGAAGACATGAAAGACTCAGCAAAGTCGCATGAGTGCATCCAGGCATGTCTCCTAATGGCTATGCCTGAAACTGCTGCTCATGAGGTACCCTCTGCAGTATGGAAAATTAGTCTCATGGATGCATTGGAGATGGATAAGAGAGTGGCCAGTTGTGAAGAAGACATTTTGTAGTCCTCCACAGACATTGACTCAGAGAGGGATTTGGAAAGTTCCTTAGTCAAATTTTGCTGTAATCTTGAGAAATATGCCAAGTAATTCAGAGACCATAAGGCAAAGGTTGCTGAAACAAAAACACATTTCCCAAATCTGTCCAATAACCTAGACTCTCTGTTAGGGGGATGGACAGTGGAGATGTGCTCTGACTGCTCCTTCTTTGTGGCTGCCATCACAACCAAAGCATCAGCAGCAACTCCCTTGTTCCAGTGTGGCCTGTCTTTAGGTGGTGCAAAAAATTTATCAGGGTGATGGTAAATGGGTTCTACAGTATCCAGTTCCTTCCGCACCCAGTGAGACACTAGAGCTATAAGCTCATCTGCCAGGGGAAATCACCCAAAACCTAGATGGGCTGGACCCAAAAGCTTCCAGAAAAACTGACTCATCTTGGGAGGGGTATCAGAGGACAAACAACCCTTTTTGCTTAAGAATTTTTAAGATGTCTTCAAAGAAGAAGCCATCCGGTGGAGATCTGGGGAACCCCTCCCCTTCATCAAAGTCAGTGTCTTTTGCAAGAAACTCCTGAGGAGATTCTATGTGTTTTCTCTTACATGTTCTCTTTTGGGGAATCTCCTCAGTGGGATGATCTGGAGAGGTATCCAAAGAGAAGGGGAAGTCCTCAAAGAGGACTGCCTGGATGCCTGATGGGGCTGCCTGTCCCTGTGAAATAGGTCTGAGTGGATCAGAGCTCTGAACCAAAGGGGCAGAGCTGTAGGATCCAAAGAGGACAGAGCAGTCAAATCTTGCAGAAAAGAGAAGACCCTCTCCATTACCTTGAAAGTAGAAGGATTGGGAGATGCATAGCTGGACACTCTGGAGCTGAATCTGATGATGCTACCATACCTTGACCCTGCCTGGACCTATGCCTAGAAGGGGGAGCTGGACCCAAGCTCTCCACCATCAAAGCTCCAAGGGGCAGGGACAGCTCCTACAACTTTGGAGTGGAACGCAGCCCCCTGGTCCTGGCTCTGACACTTCAGTTCCAAGACTTGCCCTGGTCCAAAGGAATCAGAGCTAAACAGGTCAGGGAAGCAGTCAAAATTGAAGATCTAGCTCTCTTTGGATCTGACATTGACACTCTTGAGTTTCTCAGATCTAAGGGCTCTGAAACCATTAGTCAGATCAGAGAAGGAGAGATCAATGCATGAGAAGTTGAAGGGGATGCTCACAGATCTGATGGGAGATGGAGCTGGGATAACCCCCATCTGAATCTGAGCTCTGAGGAACTTCCTCATCATCCTGTCCGCTTTGGGTTCTGAAAGGTGCCTGGAGGACCTGATGGAGGAAGTGGTCGACTGAGGCCAAGACTCTCTCCTCAGGGTCTTCTGAAGGAAAGAAGAATGTTGCTGAGGAGAAGCAGGCTCTACAGTGAACCCTGGGGACTGTGTTCTTGGAGGCTTTGTATGACTAGCTGTCGGATCCAAGGATGTGGGATATGACCGTTTCCATTTTGGATCCAAGGAGGTCAGATCCAATTTCTTTCAAATCTTTGGAGGAGGCTCCAAAGATGGAGAAGTCATTAGAGAGTGGACTGGAGACCACTTATGTGATTCTTTCACCTCCAAAGAGGCTTTGGATAATTTTGTCAGGGTCAAGCTCCTGGAGTAGAAAAAGATAATGAAAAAGAAGGTAGCAGCAATCTTTTTAACACCAACTTGTTTCTAGGGTCACTAAGGGCCCTGGAATTAAAGGCAGCACAAATGGAGCATTGTTTTTTTTCAAATGAGAAGCTCTGAGGTAGTAGAATACAGTCCCTGTAGGCATCAGAGTTAGGGATCTTATGCCCACAGGAAGTGCATGTTTTGAAACCCGTTGGCTTCTCAGCCATGACAGTACACTGACCTTAGCCAAAAGGTTGAGAATTGATTCCAAGAAAAACGAAAATATTTTTTTTTCTTAACTATCATCAATAGTGGGTAAAGAAAATACACCCTAGAGGGTAGGGAAAAAAAGGAGAAAAAAGTACCAATAATGATACCTACAGCTATCTTGAGGGAGAACAGAAAGAGAAAAACTGCCGCTAAAACTCGAAAACTCAATACACTAGGAGGTGGGTGACATAAAAAACTAGGAAGTTTTTTTGGGGATTGGACTTACAGTAAGGGAAATACAGCCAAAGAGCTCTCTGGGAAGGATCTGTGTCTGTAGCGATAAGGCAGCAAACAATATCTGGGGTATAGCAGGTTGACTGGGGCATTATGTGTACAGGGAGGAGCTTAAGTGTTGGATCCAAGAGTCTAGTAAAAATGTCCAAATTGAATCCAAGATTGGATACAAGACCCGGTCATTGAGGAATGAATGAAAATGACAGCATCAAATCTGTGAGGTTAATGACTTGGTTGATATTAGACTCAGAAGCTACTTTAGGCAAAAAGGATGGGTTGGTCCATAAGGAAACCCTGTCTTTGTGGAAAACCAGGTAAGCAGGCTTGGAGTAGAGAGCCTGGAGTTCTTATACTTATCTAGCTGATGTAACAGCAGCTAAAAATATGGTTTTTCAAGACAAAAACTTAAACTCTGACTTGGCTGAAGGTTCAAAGTGGCCTTGGGTTAGAACTTGAAGCAGGATAGTTAAATCCCAAGGAGGATTAGGATCCTTTACTGGGGGCCTAAGGAAAAAGGTTTCTTTGAGAAAGGCTTTGCATAATCTAGGAGAAACTTTGGAAGAACTTTTTTCATCTAGATGGAAGTATGAGATGGCAGACAACTGAACCGTAATAGTAGAAAAAAATAGCTGCTTCATCGAAAATTGAAGTTAAAAAAAAACTCTAGTACAGCTGATATAGGCACAGAGAAAGAGTTCAAATGTCTCTTAAGGGCCCAGAAAGCAAATCTCTTCCATTTACTTTTGTAAATCTTTCAAGTAGAAGCCTTTTGATAGGATAGTAAAATATGACAGAATGGAGGAGGAAAGCCTGAGCTGTCTAGCAATCAATGGAACTGGAGAAACCATGCAGTCAGTTTGAGGCCTGTTATGTCTGGGATAGTCATCATTGTCAAGTGAGACAGAAGTCACGATACACAGCTGCACAAAACAAATGAATCCACAGTGCTGGCTCCAATAAAGGCTGTCCCTCCTGTTGTTCCCCTTTTCAGAAGAACCAGTAGTTTCAAAAACTTCCACAAATAAACGCCACCAAAAGCTCCACTTTTGTGCATAAGTTCCTACAAACCAATTGCTGAATAAGTGTAAGCTTCCTTAGGTGCAGAACTACCTGGACTGTAAACAGTTTTTGGAACTACTGGTTGTTCTGAAAAGGGGAACAGCAGGAGGGACAGCCTTTAATGGAGTCAGCACTGTGGATTCAGGTGAGACAGAAGGTCTGGTTTGGGACCCAGTATCTAGGGTGGATGTAGAAGATGAGGCCAGAAGAAGGGAAACCAAATTTGACAAGGCCCAAAGGGTGCAATGATGATAACTGTGCTCTTCATCCCATTAGCTTTCTGTACAAACTTGGAGCTTAGAAGTAAAGGGGGGGTAAGCACAGAGAGGATGGGAGTGCCAGTCATGGACTAGAGCATCTCTTGGTGACTCCCTGTTTAGAGAGAACAGGCTGAAGAATTGCTGCACTTGTTGAGGGGAGAAGTGAAAAAACTGCAGCATGATGACTCATTTTGACATTGAGAGACCACTTGTGAGGCATCAGAATGGACCTGCTTAGTGTGTCTACAGTCACATTGGTTTCCCTGGTATGTGCATTGCTATGAGAAAGCATCTGGCAGATGTCGCCCACTGTCACACTTTCATTGCTTCTCAACATAGTGGGTAAGATCTGGTTCCTCCCTGTTTGTTGATGTACTAGACTACAGACATATTGTCCATCTGAATAGCAATCATCCCAGAGGAAAAAGCATATTGAAAGGTCTGCAACACTAGCAGGACTGTTCACATTTCCAGGACATTGATATGCATCTTGGCCTCTTCTCAGAACCACAAACCTTGGATTGTTCTTCCCAAGTAGTGTCCTCCCACCTTAGCTGGGAGGTATTTGTGGTCACCATGGCCATGGGCAGTAGAAGAACAAAGGGGAGTCCCAAGTGACTGACAGGAGACTTGAATGGGCTGCCTATCCCAGTGGAACAGAAGAACAAGTCTCACAGCAAAGGCCTGAAGGTGGTAAAAAAATGGGATCCAAGGGTGGTTGAGATGTGCTTTCATTAGGTAAAGAGAAGGCCCTCTCCACAATCTCAAAGGTAGAATGTTTAGGGGAGACCAAAGCCATAATTATCAGAGTCAATACTTCCTGCACTGCTGGCCCCTGAATCCCTCAAAGCCCTCCACCAATGGATAGAGTCAGACCTGAGCTGTCCGATGTTGAAGCTACAAGGGGTAAGAATGGCTCTGAAATTTTCTAAGTCCACCCTAGTCCACTGGATCTGACACCAGTGCTTTGGCACAGAGTCTTCCTGCTGTGAAAGGTTTGGAGATGGACAGCTCAGGGAAGTGAATGGAGTTGAAGAATGACTTGTCTTCAGATCTGACGAGGACACTCCCAGGGATCTTGGATTTCATGGCACTGAAACCATGGGCTGGATTGGAGAAAGAGAAACTAAAGGAGGATGTGTAATGCATAGGCTCATGAATTCAATGGGAGATTAAGACATAATTACTTCCATCTGGATCTGAGCTCTGAGGAATTTTCTCATCATCCTATTCACTTTGGCCTTGAACAATCTCCTGGAGGACCAGAGAAAGGAGCTAGTAGATGGCGGACTGGAGTGTTTATGCAGAGACTCCTGTAAAAATAAGGAAGGGAGTTGAGTAGGTATCGAATCCGTCAAACAAAGAGGTGACCAGGTCAGAGGAGATTCCATTTTTGAAATAGTAGGATCAATGGTAGCCGGATCCGATTTCTTCAAATTTTTTGATGGTGGCTCTAAGGACAAAGCCAAAGATGTTGATAGATATGGAGACGTCTTCCTGGTATCTTTGTCTTTGGAAGCTGAGTTGGGCTTCCCTTTCTCTGATTTCTTGGAGGAGGTTTGAGCCCCACTTGAAATTGAAGAAGAAGGAAGAAGGCCCTTCAAGTCTAATTTGTTCCATCTGTCAGTAAGTGCCCTGGCTTTGAAGCCAGCACAGATGTAACATCCTGCATCTGAATGGGTAGTCCCCAAGCAGTAGACATATTCCCCATGGACATCTGAATTTGGTATCTTGTGCCCAGTTTGAAACCAGTTGGCTTGTCTGCCATACCAGAAACCAAGGAGTTCTAGTTTACAAAGAAAGGCAAAAGGAATATATACATATCTATCTATATATATTTTTTTAAACAAGAAAACTACCAGCAATGGTGGTAAAAAGTACCCAGAAATGGGTAGAAAGAGATAAAGGAGAAGAGAAAGGAAATCTGAAGTACCAACAATGGAATTAGAAAGAAATACCAAAGGTTCGGTAAAAGTGAAAGGAAAGACCTGATGAGGAAATGAAAATGCAAAAACTCTGAATTAAGGGAGAAGTATGAAGAAGAAGCTTAAGGGGTAGCCTGCTGAAAAAAATTGTTGAAAAACTCGCTGTTTTATATTAAATTTCAACCAATAGCTCGAGAGTGAGTGGATTTGCATCTGCAGTGATATGGCGGCAAAACAGATCTGAGATATGTTAGGCTGGCAGTCATGGGTAAAGGAAGAAGCTTGAGAGTTGGATCTGAGGTTCTGGAAAAAGTGGCTGAGTCAGATCTGAGTTGGATTTGAGACCCATCAGTTGAGGAATGAATGAAAATGACATCAGATACATTCTTCTAAATCAAAAGTGTATACAGGCTCTATAAGTTTCATGGTAAATTTTTCAAGCAAAAAAATAGACTAACTCAAGGACAGACTGCTACAAGAACTCCAGCAACAGAGAGAATAAGTAGATGCTTACTTGTACTCAAATACAGTATGAAAGCAACTTCATATGACAAAACCACGTTCTTGATGCACTTCAGGCAAGGGAAGAAAGAAGTTATGTCATTACCATAACATTCCATCTCTGTTGTTGATCTTCACTAATCCTTGAGTTTGGGCTTGGTGCCAAGCCTCGGAACTGACTTGGCCATTTACTTCAGCTCGCGCCCTCCAAACTTTCAAGCTAGGCTCTACCCATAATGCTCCTCTGTAAATTACCTCAGATTGAGTTTGCCTAAATTAGTGGCAGATAAGAAGTAAGAATATAAATAGAGACCAGATATGTGTCACTATGATGAAGTCACTTCTAGGAGAATTCGATCCACTAAGAGTCTCAGGATGGAGGTTGGAGGGGGGATGTCAAGGATTAGTTAAAATCGACAACACAGATGGAACATTATGGTAAGACATAACTTCTTTATCTGATGTTGTCAATCTTCACTCAATCCTTGACTGTGGGACAGTTCCACAGCTACTTTAATCATTAGGAGGTCTCACAGAAGGATATTCCTAAGTATCATCGAACCAAATGATACCTGTCCCCTTGAGACCTGATCCAATTTGTAATGAGTTATAAAGGTATGTGGAGAAGACCAAGTGTCCACTGCACAAATATCATCTAAGGATACTCTGGCATGAAAAACTGCAAAAGTTGCCATCGGTCTAGTTGAATGGGCTTTAACTGGGCATGGAACTTGGAGGCCTTTCGACTGACAGATAAAAGTAATACTGTCTCTAAGCCATTTTGTCAAGGTAACCTTTGAAACTGGATTACCTAAAGATAGAGAAGAAAATGCAACAAATAATTGGTCAGACTTTTCGAAATCCTTTGTTCTGTGAAAGGTAAAAATGTAGCTGTCTGTGGATGTCTAGCAAATGAAGAGAATACTCCATTCTATTAGTAAAATTAGGGAAGAAGACTGGCAACTGAAGTGTCTGATTTATATTAGATTCTGAAACTACCTTTGTAAGAAGGATGGATTGGTCCTAAGGGCAAACCTATCCTTGTGAAATATTAAGTAGGGAGGTTTGCAGGATAAGTTTTTTATTTATTTATTTATATTTTTTTACCGGGAAAGTTCAACTGGACACAAGTCCTTTTTCAGTGGAGGCCCGGGGAGAAAAGCTTCACAGAAAAGTTGCATACTGATACATGGTATACAGACTAGACAAGATAATTTTACAGCAGTGATGATAACATGACTAAGTACAAAGGAACATTTGTTAAAGTTTAAGTAGACACATATACAATCAACAGATACAAACATACTAGGGAAATGCCTAGAAATACAATTTATCTAACAGCGACAGTTATGATCAAAGAAGAAGGATATTGTTAGTAAATTCTGGATTTAGTCGGGTTTTAGGCAAGGACAGAGCCAGTGAGATTTTAGATGTGATTTAAGAGCAGACTTAAAAAGATGGCTAGGGAGGCTAGTAAGGTTGGTTGGAAGGTTATCCCAGAGCTTGGATATGGCATAGGAGAACAGTGCTTCCCCTGCTGAGTTATTGGCTTTGGTGACTTGGAGCAGATTGTTATTGCAGGAGTGTAGGGGTCTGGAGGAGTGGTGGGGTTGGAGGTTGAGCCAGGCTAGGTTGTGTGAAGTGCTGGGGTTCTGAGAGGGTGGTTACCAAGTTTATGAGCAAAGGTGAGTTGGGTTAGGTGCAGGAGTTGAGGGAGCTTGAGCCAGTCTAGGTCTCTAAGGGAGACACAGTGGTGGCTGCAGTAGGTGGTGCAGGTGGCAAATTTGGGGATTTTATTGTAGCAGGCTTCGAGTTTGTTTAGGTCAGACTGTCTAAGGATTGTAAGTATGGGTGATGCATAGAGTAGGGTGGATATTAGTTGGGAATGGGTGATAAAAATTCTAGCTGGTTTGGTGCGGTATTGGCAGTTTCTGTATAGGGTACCCAGTTTTTGGTGAACTTTTTTTTATTGTTAGAGATATGTGGGTGTCAAATTTTAAATTGTCTATTTGTACACCAAGTAGTTTGGTGTGGGCTGTTGGTGATATGGAGGTATTATCCTTGGCCTGGATATGGAAATGAGTGGTGTTCATGGTGGATTTGGTGGGTTGGAATATAAGGAGTTTGGTCTTGTTTGGGTTGAGGAGGAGCTGAACATTAGATAGCCAGCTTTCAACTGAAGAAAAAGATTCTTGTGTGATCTGTTGGAGTTCTGTTAGTGTTGGGGCTGAGCAGATGAGGGTGGAGTCATTAGCATACCGTATGAGGGAGGCATGTTTGGTGGCAGTGTGCAGGTTGTTTGTGAAAAGGGAAAAGAGAAGGGGGCCAAGGATGGAGCCTCGGAGAATCCCGAGGGTAACCGGGAGGTGAGGAGATATATCGTTGTCCCAGACAACTGATTGCTGATGGCTGTGTAGGTAGCTATGGAACCAGTTAGTGGCTGAAGTGGAGAAGGAAAGGTTTGAGAGAGTAGAGAGTAGTAGGTTATGAGACACAATGTCAAAGGCCTTAGGTAGATCCAGAAATACAGCGGAGGAGAGGAGGCCATTGTTTTTGTGCTGAAGGATAGTATTTGTGAAGGAGATCAGAGTTGTAGTTGTGCTGTGGTGTGGTCTAAAACTGTGCTGGGTACTGGCGAGGAGGTTATTGTTTAGGAGGTATTTGGAGACCTGTGAGTTGATGAATTGTTCGAGTATCTTGGAGAGAGGGAAGAGGATGGCTATGGGGTGGTAGTTTGAGAGGTCAGTGGAGGGGCCACCTTTATGTAGAGGAATGATGTGGGATATTTTCCATTGTGTGGGTACATAGGATTTGGATATGGAGCAGTTTATTAATAATGAGATTGGATAAGCTAGGACATCAGCTGCTATTTTTAGGTATTCAGCGGGCAGGTTGTCGGCTGCAAGTATAGTGGGTTTTAGTTTAGTTAGGTTTTTCTTATGTAGGAGGTGGGTACTGTAGAGAGGTTGAAGGTAAGGAGGGGTGGATTTGGGTTGGCAGTGAGGGCAGTTGATGTAGGGAAGTGTTTTTTGGTTAGGGATAATATGGTTTCTGTGAAATGTGTATTGAAGGAGTCAGCTATGCTATGGGTGGAGAGAGGGGTGGTTGGTAGGGGGTGTTTACCTTTCCTGGACAGAGAATAGAGTTAATTGTGGACCAGAATTGCTTGGGGTTGCTAATGGGAAGCGTTTATGCATGTCTGATAGAAAAGGGCTTTGTCTGAGTTTATTTGCTTTATGACCTTATTTCGCAGTTCAAGGAAGAGTTGTCTATCTGAGGGCTTTATAGTTTTGCACCAGCATTCCCATATTTTATCCCTAGTTTTCATAAGGTCTAAGGTGTGTATTTGTAACCAGGGGGAGTTTTTAGTTCTGATTTTGGTGTTTCTTAGGGGGTCATGGGAGTTAAGGATGTTGAGGAAAGTTCTGTTAAAGAAGTGAACTACTTCATCTAGGTGGATGTACTTTAGAGGTGCCCAGTTAATTTTTTGAAAGAAGGAGATAAAGGAGTTGGGGTTGAAATTAGATTTACTGTGGACAGGTCTGTAGATAATGGGTTTGCTATTATTTATGAGGTGCCTTATTAGGAAAGTTGGGGAATGGTCACTGAGGGAGTCAGGTAGACAGCCTGACAGGTAAGAGTGAGGGTTTTTGTTTACTAAGATCGAGTCAAGAATGGTGTGATTATTAGAGATTTTATTGATCCTGGTGGGGGATTGTATTAGCTGTAAGAAACCATGGAGATTTAGGTAGAGCGCTGGGTGTTTGCTATTGCAGGGTAGCCAATTGATGTTAAAATCTCTGAGGATGACAGTTTCTTGGGATAGGGAGAGATTTGACCAGTGTAGGAGGTTTTCAATGAGAGGAATATTTTGGCCTGGTGGGAAGTAATATCCTATAATGTTGATTGCTTTCCTAGGGTTTAATTTGATAGAGGTGTAAAGGATTTCTTCCTTGTCAAACTGGGGGGCTGATTTGGTGAGAATTTGGATCTTGACGTGGTGTTTGTACAGTAATACCACACCTCCTCCTTTCCTGGATAGTCTGTCCTTGCAGAGGATGTTATATCCAGGTGGGAGTATTTCCTCATTTTTGATGTGAGGTTTGAGCCAGGTTTCTGTTAGGAGAAGGATGTCAGGGGAGTATAGGTTTATGTGGGCTTGAAGGTCTTGGACTTTGTTACAGATACTTCTAATGTTAGTAAGTTCAGATACTCTCCTGGCAGATGTAATAGCCACCAAAAATAAAGTTTTCCAAGACAAAAACTTTAAGTCACAAATCGCTGATGGTTCAAAGGGAGACAAAATAAGGGACTGTAGGACTAATGTTAGATAACCCAGCTACTGGGGATGCACAAGCCAGTGCATTTCTTTGCGCCGGTCCCAAGCCTGAATAAATGGGGAGGATTGCGTCAGGAAGGGTATCCGGCGTAAAATGTTGCCAAATCATACATGCAGACAATAGTACAGATATACATACCGGATCAGTCGAGGCCCGGGTTAACAACGACCACCACCAGTACTGTTAGCCAACAGGGTGCTGGCAGAAATTGGGCTACTGTTGGCCGAAGGAGGAGAAGAGGGGGAAGGCATACCCGAAGGCAGGTAAAGCCTAAGACTGTGATAGTGAGGGTCAGAACTTTGAATGTTGGCAGTATGACTGGTATAGGGAGAGAGCTAGCTGATATGATGGACCGAAGGAAGGTTGGTATATTGTGTGTGCAAGAGACCAGATAGAAGGGGAGCAAGGCTAGGTGTATCGGAGGCAGTTTCAAATTGTTTTATCATGGTGTGGATGGGAGGAGAAATGGTGTAGGCATTATCCTGGAGGAACAGTATGCTAAGAGTGTTTTGGAGGTGAAAAGAGTGTTGGATAGAGTGATGTTTATGAAGCTGGAAATTGATGGTGTAATGATGAATGTTGTTAGTGCATATGCTCCACAAGTTGGGTGTGTGATGGATGAGAAAGAAAAATTTTGGAGTGAGTTGGATGAAGTGGTGATGACTGTACCCAAGGGTGAGAGACTGGTGATTGGAGCAGATTTCAATGGGCATGTTGGTGAAGGGAACAGAGGGGATGAGGAAGTGATGGGTAGGTATGGTATTAAGCAAAGGAATGCAGGAGGTCAGATGGTAGTGGATTTTACAAAAAGGATGGACATGTCTGTGATGAATACGTATTTTAACAAGACGGAGGAGCATAGGGTGACATACAAGAGTGGAGAAAGATGCACACAGGTGGATTATATCTTATGTAGAAGGGCTAGTCTGAAGGAGATTGGAGACTGTAAAGTGGTGGCAGGGGAAAGTGTAGTTAGGCAGCATAGGACTGTGGTTTGTAGGATGACATTGGTGATCAAGAAGAGGAGGATGAGTGTGATGGCAGCACCAAGGATCAAATGGAGGAAATTAAAAAAAGGGTAATTGTGAGGTGATGTTCAGGGATGAGTTAAGACAGGCACTGGGTGGCAGTGAAGAGGTACTGAATAGCTGGGTAACTACAGCAGAGCTAGTAAGAGAGATGGCTAGAAAGGTGCTTGGTGTGACATCTGGAAACAGGAAGGAGGACAAGGAGACCTGGTGGTGGAATGAAGAAGTACAGGAGAGTATACAGAGAAAGAGGATGGTGAAGAAGAAGTGGGATTGTCAGAGAGATGAAGAAAGTAGACAAGAGTATAAGGAGATGAGGTGCATGGCAAAGAGAGAGGTGACGAAGGCTAAGGATAAGGCATATGAAGAGTTGTATAAAAGGTTGGACACTAAAGAGGGAGAAAAGGACCTGTACCAATTGGCTTGACAGAGGGACAGAGCTAGTAAAGATGTGCAGCAGGTAAGGGTGATAAAGGATAATGAGGGAAACGTACTCACAATTGAGGAGAGTGTGTTGAGCAGATGTAGAGAGTACTTTGAGGGACTGATGAATGAAGAGAATGAGAGGGAGAGAAGGTTGGATGATGCGCAGATAGTGAATCATGAAGTGCAGTGGATTAGCAAGGAGGAAGTAAGGATAGCTGTGAAGAGGATGAAGAACGGAAAGGCTGTTGGTCTAGATGACATACCTGTGGAAGCATGGAGGTGTTTAGGTGAAATGGCAGTGGAGTTTTTAACTAGATTGTTTAATGAAATCTTGGAAAGTGAGAGGGTGCATGAGGAATGGAGAAAAAGTGTTTTGGTACCGATTTTTAAGAATAAGGGTGATATGCAGAGCTGTAGTAACTACAGAGGAATTAAATTGATCAGTCACAGTATGAAGTTATGGGAAACAGTAGTGGAAGCTAGGTTAAGAAGGGAGGTGATGATTAGTGATCAGCAGTATGGTTTCATGCCAGGAAAGAGCACTACAGATGCGATGTTTGCTCTGAGAGTGTCGATGGAGAAGTACAGAGTAGGTCAGAAGGAGTTGTATTGTGTCTTTGTGGATTTAGAGAAAGCATATGACAGGGTGCCTAGAGAGGAGTTGTGGTATTGTATGAGGAAGTTGGGAGTGTCAGAGAAGTATGTAAGAGTGGTACAGGATATGTACGAGGGTAGTGTGACAGTGGTGAGGTCTGCGGTGGGAGTGACGGATGCGTTTAAGGTGGAGGTGGGATTACATCAAGGATCAGCTCTGAGCCCTTTCTTATTTGCAATGGTGATGGGACAGGTTGACAGACGAGATCAGACAGGAGTCCCCGTGGACTATGATGTTTGCAGATGACATTGTGATCTGTACTGAGAGTAGGGAACAGGTGGAGGAGACCCTGGAGATGTGGAGATATGCTCTAGAGAGAAGAGGAATGAAGGTCAGCAGGACTAAGACAGAATATATGTGTGTGAATGAGTGGGAGGACAGAGGAATGGTGAGGATGCAGGGAGTAGAGGTGGCGAAGGTGGATGAGTTTAAATACTTGGGATCAACAGTTCAGAGTAATGGTGAGTGCAGAAGAGAGGTGAAGAAGAGAGTACAGGCAGGACGGAATGGGTGGAGAAGAGTGTCAGGAGTGATTTGTGACAGATGAGTACCAGTAAGAGTGAAAGGGAAGGTCTACAAGAGGGTAGTGAGACCAGCTATGTTATATGGGTTGGAGACAGTGGCATTGACAAAAAGGCATGAGTCAGGGCTTGACGTGGCACAGTTGAAGATGTTAAGATTTGCACTGGGTGTGACTAGGATGGACAGGATTAGGAATAGGTATATTAGAGGGTCAGCCCAGATTGGAAGGTTTGGAGACAAAGCCAGAGAGGCAAGATTACATTGGTTTGGACATGTGCTAAGGAGGGATGCAGAGTATATTGGGTAAAAGATGCTAAGGATGAAGCTGCCAGGTAACAGGCAAAGAGGAAGGCCTAAGATAAGGTTTATGGATGTGGTGAGAGAGGACATGCAGGTGGTTGGTGTGACAGAGCAAGATGCAGAGGACAGGAAGAAATGGAAACAGTTGATCTGCTGTGGCAACCCCTAATGGGAGCAGCCGAAAGAAGAAGAAGAAGAAGAAGGACTAATGTTAGATGCCAATGAGGAACTGGTTCTTTAAATGGAGGTCTTAACATCAGAAGTCCCTTTAAAAATACTTTGCAAAGTTTGCGTGACACTAGAGATGAGCCATCAAATCCCATATGAAAGTCTATGATTGCCGCTAGATGAACTTTAATTGTTGATGCAGTGGAACCAGATTGATAGAGGTTAGCTAAGAAATCCAAAACCTTATGAACCAGGCTCGAATAAGGATCAAGTTCATTGTTAAGGGCCCAGTTTGCAAATTTTTCCCATTTACTTTGATAAAGTTTCCTAGTTCAAGGTTTGTGATGAGCCACAATAATCTGTTGGACAGGAGAGGAAAGGGAAGGATGCCTAGCAATCATGGGAATTGGAGAAGCCACGCAGTGAACTTGAGATGTTGAAGATTTGGACAAACCATGCCTTCCAGATGAGACAGCAGATCTGGAGCTGGGTCCAGAATCCATAGTTTCTGAAGAAGGTGAGGCCAGAGAAAGACAAACCAACCCCATGGAGGCCAGAAGGGGGCAAGGAGGATTAGTGAGTTTTCTATTCTCTTGGCTTTCTTTAGAAACTGCAATATCAGGGAAGTTGGAGGAAAGGCATAGAGAAGACCGGGAGGCCAGTCGTGGAGGAGAGCATCTCTGGGTGACTCCCCCTGAGGGGGGATTAGGGTGAAGTAACTTCTGCACTTGTTCAAAGGTGAGGCAAAAAGATTGCAGCAAGGTTCACCCCAGTGATGAAAAATCTTGTTTGCCACTACAGGATTGAGAGAGCACTTGTGAGGCATGAGAATAGTTCTGCTCAGCTGGCCCACTATCACGTTGGAGTTCCTTGGAATATGCGTTGCAATGAGAAAGCTGTTGGAAGAAATTGCCAATTGTCAAACTCTGATGGCTTCTCAACACAATGGGTAAGATTTGGTTCCCTCTTGTTTGTTGATATGCCAGACCACTGACATGTTGTCTGAATTGCTACTGTCCCTAGAGGAAGGGCATCCTGGAATGCTTGCAATGCTAACAGCAATGCCCTCATCTCTAAAACACTGATGTGCAGGTTGGCCTCTAGTAGGGACCACATGCCTTGGTCTGTACTTCCCAGATAATGCCCCCCCACCCTATCTGGGAAGCATCTATGTTTACTATGGCTTAGGCTTGGGGAAGAATGAAAGGTCATCCCAAGAGAATCTGATTAGTGTGGAGCCACCACATAACATCTTGTTTGCAGCGATTTGTAACCACAATTAGGTAAGACATTGGCTGGTGCATCAGAGACCACTGGGATGCAAGTAACCATTGCAGGATTCTCATGTGATATCTTGCTAAGGGGACAAGAGTTATTGCCACTGCCATCGAGCTTAATGATTTTAGGACTAATGTTGCTGGAACTCTTTTGTTTCTTTGAATTTGTCTGACTTAGGATCTGATGCATTGTAGTCTTTCTGGATGAACAGAAGCAATTCCTGTAACAGTGTCTAATTGGATTCTGATGAAATCTAACTGCTGAGAAGGTTGTAAGCTTGACTTTTTGAAATTTATTGTTATGCTTAGAGATGCACAGATGTGCATAGTGTAATCTCTAGCCCATTCTAGTTGACACCTGGTGGTAGCAGTGTGGAGTCAGTCGTCGAGGTATGGAATAAACTCGAAAGCCCTGCAGCCTCAGATGAGCTGCAACCACTGCCATGCATTTGTTGAACACCCTGGGGGCTGTGGTGAGTCCAAAGGGTAGTGGTCTGAATTGGAAATGACCGGCTCCCAGCTGAAAGCACAGGAACCTCCTGGAGCGTTTGTCCATTTTTATATGATAATACACATCCTGGAGGTTTATAGAGCACATCCAATTGCCTTTTTCCCAAGAATGGAAGTATTGACTGTACCGAGACCATCCGGAATTTGATTTGATGAACTGCCTTGTTGAACTGGCTGAGATCCAAGATGGGTCTCCAGCCCGCTGTTTTTTTTTTGGGCACTAAAAAGAACCTTGAGTAAAACCCGGATCCTGTTTGGTCTGGTGGGAATTTTTGGATGACTCTTTTGTCGAGCATTTTTTGAATTTCTAGGACTGCTGCTTTCCTTTGACTGGGTAGGATGTCCGGGAGTTTTTTCTGGGTGATTGTGGATAATGAAAGTGGGATTTCGTAACCTCTGGATATTATTCTCTGCACCCATTTTACGGTAGTTAATAGTTGCCAGGTAGGTTGGTGCAGAGAAAGTGGCCCCCCCCAAATGCCTCCAGAGGAGGGCAATCGGGACGCTGTTCAGGGATGCTGATAAAAAGTACCAGATAAATATTCTCTGGATCCCTGGTTTTGAGGTCCATTTCTCCCTGTGGGGCAGCATCTTCCATTACATCCCCCTCTGCCCTGGGGAAGGTCTTTGCTGCGTGAATCCTGGAAAGGCCCTTCGGATTTTTTAAAACATAGTCTCCCACTTCTCTGGTTCCTAGAGTAAGGCCACTGAGGAGTGGAGAAACATATGCTTATGGCAGAAAGGGTCTTGCCATCTTTTTCACATCTGACTAGTTTGTCTTCTACCTTGGGACCAAAGAGGGTAGATCCATCAAATAGAGCATTGATGAATGACACTTTAAATGTCTCTGCAAAGTCACACAAGTGCATCCAGGAGTGCCTTCTAATGGCTATGCCTGAACCCACTGCTCTAGTCTTCCCTTCAGTTGTGTGAGCAATCAGGCTCATGGACAAGTTAGAAATCTCATCAAGGGTTGCTAGCTGAGAGGTAACGTTGTCTCATACCCCTTCAGCCACTGCGCCTGAGAGGGTATCCAACAGCTCTTTGATTAGATCCCTCTGTAACCTTGTAAAGTGTGCCATATAATTCAAAGACCTGAGAGCAACAGTCATTGAAGCATAAACATGCTTCCCAAACCTATCCAAAGTCCTAGAGGAGGATGGATTGTCTGACTTTCTTTAGCAAGTCCCTTCTTTGTGGCTGCCACTATCACCGTGACATAAATAGGTATACGTTTGGCCCAATGTGGCTTGTCCTTAGGGGCAGAGAGGATTCTATCAGGCCTTTTGGGGATCGGTTTGATGGAGTCAGGCGTCTTCCATGCCTGCAGAGTGATCAGTTCAATAAGGTCAGCGCGTGGAGAGATCCAAGAAGTAGAGGGTTGGGCATGAAAAGCCTCCAGGTATACTGACTCCTCTGAGGAAGGCTGGATGGAAGACCAGCCACCCCTCTGTTTCAGGATTTCTAGGATGTCCCTGAAGGAAACATCATCAGGGGTTGACCTGGGGCAACCTTCCCCTCATCAAAATTAGTATCTTTGGTGAAAGACTCCTCCGAGGAATCTAAGTGCTTCCTCTTACACTTCTTCTTCAAAAGTACTTCCTTGGATGGATGTTCCAGGGAAGTGTCCGAAGAAGAAACCACTAAAGTGGGTCTTTCCTGGAACTTTTGTGCCCTCTGTCCTGGGGATGAGAAGGATGGCAGCTCAGGTGGAGGAGATGTGGAAATTTGTCCCAACAGGGATGGCACAGACTGTGAGTCCGCAATGGACAAAGCCTTCTCCATGAGTCGGAAGGCTGGCCCCCTTGTAGAAGGATGGGAGTCTTGAACCAAAACAGACTCCTTCAGAACCAGAGTCACACCCCAAACAGAGGAGGCGACCCCTGAAATAGAAGCCTGGGTTGATCCTACAAAGGTCAAAGCACCAAGGGACATGGATTTCTCAAATGATAAGGAAACCAGTCCATGCACCTCAGACCCAGCCAGAGAAGATCAACCCTGGGAGACCTTTAGTGATGAAGGGCCGGAGGAACTCAAGGTGGCACTCAGTGCCGGATATGAAGATGCTACCAGAACAGAGGCAGTCACTGCCAGGAGTGTCAGAACTGAGGGTCCCAAAGTCTTGATATGAGTTGAAGGAGGAAATGATGGTGTTGTAGATGAAGAGGTTCCGATGCCGGGTTGGCTAAGAACTGAAGACAATCCCCTCACTGCTAGGAGCTGATCCACCAGTCTCATGATGTCGGCCTCAGAGAGACTCTTACTGAATCAAACCGATGCTGTAGATGGAGACCTAGGGAGTCTGACATCGAGGAAGGGGCTAGGTGGTCTATGTGAGGATCAATAGATGGGGAGTACCTAGATCTAGGTACCGAGATGAATTTTGGTTTGTCTGGTGCTGATGGAGTCAAGGAAGCCAATGTCAACTTCAAAGACTCAAGAAGTTCGGTGCCAAGTCCTGATTTCGATACTGAGGAAGTTGCCAGCACTGAGGAATGTTTTGATGCCTTCTTTGTTGGTTCCAAAACACTGGGAACCAACGAACGACATCTCCTAGAAGAGGCTGAAGAGGATGAAGATGAACTGGCTTCAGTCTCTGACCCAGAAATGGCCATGTCAAACACCAATTTTAGAAGTCCTTTTAAGACCAATTTGTTTCTATGTTCTGTGAGAGTTCTTGTAGAGAAACCGTGACAAATCAAGCAACTCTCTTGTAAATGAACTTTCCTTAGGCAGTACACACAAAGTATGTCATCTGAATTAGGCATTTTGCCCTGACACTTCTCACATGTCTTAAAACCTGAGGTGTCCTTAGATTTAACAAATGAATCTACTTACCCTTCCATATCAGTCACACAGTCATACAGTGATAGAAGAAAGGTCTTTTCTTTTTTTTTTTTTTTTTTTTTTTAATAGAAAGGATTAAAGGAAAAGGAATAGCAACTATAGTATTAGAGAATACCTCTAAAGGTAATAAGGGGAAAAGAGGGAGTACCAACAATGGTACTTTGACAGGAACTATCAACAGTAGAGGAGAAATAAATAACAAGGACACTCATGCATACACAGACTGTAGTGAGTGGAGAAAAGAAAGGAGTGGATAGAAAAACAATTACGCTAATGAGAGAGAAATTTGAAGTAAAATTTTTAAGAAAAACTCACTGAAAAATAGCCAAAGCTTGAGGGCAGCAGAAATGTTTCTGACATACAAAGCAGCAAATGAGATCTAAGGTAATTTACAGAGGAGCATTATGCGTAGAGCCTAGCTCAAGAGTTTGGAAGGCGCGAGCTGAAGTAAACGGCTGAGTCGGTTCTGAGGCTCAGAACCCAGCCCACACACAAGGACTGAGTGAAGACTGACAACACCAGATCAAATATTAGACCCTGTAAAGGTACACATTATATAGGGCGGCCACGGTGGTGCAGTGGTTAGTGTTACCGCCTCACAGCAAGAGGTTCTCCGGTTCGCTCATCGGCTGTGGTGCCTTCTGTGCGGAGTCTGCATGTCCTCCCTGTGGTCACGTGGGTTTCCTCTGGGTGCTCCAGTTTCTTCCCACATCCCAAAGACATGCTGTAGGTGGATTGGACAGTCTAAATTGGCCCTAGGTGTGAGTGCGTGCGTGTGTGTGCCTCCTGTGGAAGGTTGGGCACCGGGCTGGCAACTCAACACTGTAAAACTCCACTGCCAATCATGAGCGGACAGGTCATCTGCTGTGGCGACCCCTAACCGGGAAAAGGCGAAAGAAGAAGAAGAAGAAGAAGAAATGTACACATTATACTAGAACATTAACCAGAAATAAGTCAAGAACCCATATTTTTTTTAACAAAAACACTAAAAAACGCTTAATAGCACATGAAGAGAAGACTGGTGTCTTCACATAATGTTCCTGAGAAACTGCATAATAAATCCAGAGAAAAAACAGAAGCTTATTTGTGTAAATTAGCATGTCTGGATCACTTTTGGTTTAAACACTTTTGAGAACAGGCAAAATATCTTTCAGCTTTAGAACTTTAAACTATGATCTTTCAAATGTTGCAATCCCCACTCACAAGATTAGTTTGACTTGGTTAAAACTGTCAAATAGAAAAGAAAAAAAACTTTTTGAAGTGAAGCCAAGGTAGCTGTGTTTAATTTCTTCAAGTGGATGAAAAATTGTAGTAACAGAAGTCTATTGTAACAGTAATTACATATGTATGTTAAGTCTGCAGCCAATCAAAATTTTGTGGGTGTAATTACATATGTATGTTAAGTATACAACCAATCAAAGTTGAATGATTGTATCTCATTACTCATAACTGCTTACATAAAGTTTCTTACTAGGCTTGCTGCTTTTATGAGAGAACTGCATATGCTACTGCATATGCCCTCCAGCATAATTAACACGAGAAGCTTTGGTACTGCCTGTTTTTTTTAAAACCATGTTCAGCTGAAAGACCTACAGTGTGCCAGTTGCTGTGTGTGTGTGTGTGTGTGTGTGTGTGTGTGTGTGTGTGTGTGTGTGTGTGTGTAAAGACGCACATAAGCACGAGGGAGATGTGAGCTACTCCACTTTAATCAACCAAGTTAGCTACGTTTCATTAACTAGCACTATTGATGTTAGTCAAATGGTGACATTCATAACTCATCCAAGTACAGACATAGGACAAGGATAAATAAACGTTATTACCCTATTTCAAAAGTCACCTTGAAATACTACTAGTGGATCAGATGCAACATGCTACTCAGTCAGTCCAGTAATCCACTGTTCTCCTCTAACAGGTGCACAGCTGCTAAATTAATATTGTGAGGCAGAATCACATCACACGCTGTTGACCTACAAAGTGTTAATAAATCACTGCCCTACTTACTAATGCACTTCATGACAGTGGTGTAGTCAATGATCCCCTCTGCAGTAGATAATTCATGAAGAGTCTAATGGAAGTTCAGTGATAAACCTCTTTCAAACTGTGCATCTTAGTCAGAAGGGAGACCAAAAAATTCTACTGTCTAAGAGCGTAGAAAAGTTCCCAGTACCTCTATCTCCAGTCGTTAAGGAAGAGAGAAAAAAGAAACTTTCTGTTTTCCTAGGCTGCCGCCTTCTACCAATTCATCCCCTTGACCAAACAAAGAATTATGGATAACCACACATCTAAGAAATGCTGCACATGCAGTTAGGGAAAATGGCAAACTATGTACATTACATGAGCTATGGATGACTCTTTTGTCGAGCAATTTTTGAATTTCTAGGACTGCTGCTTTCCTTTGACTGGGTAGGATGTCCGGGAGTTTTTTCTGGGTGATTGTGGGTAATGAAAGTGGGATTTTGTAACCTCTGGATATTATTCTCTGCACCCATTTTACGGTAGTTAATAGTTGCCAGGTAGGTTGGTGCAGAGAAAGTGGCCCCCCCCAAATGCCTCCAGAGGAGGGCAATCGGGCCGCTGTTCAGGGATGCTGATAAAAAGTACCAGATAAATATTCTCTGGATCCCTGGTTTTGAGGTCCATTTCTCCCTGTGAGGCAGCATCTTCCATTACATCCCCCTCTGCCCTGGGGAAGGTCTTTGCTGCGTGAATCCTGGAAAGGCCCTTCGGATTTTTTAAAACATAGTCTCCCACTTCTCTGGTTCCTAGAGTAAGGCCACTGAGGAGTGGAGAAACATATGCTTATGGCAGAAAGGGTCTTGCCATCTTTTTCACATCTGACTAGTTTGTCTTCTACCTTGGGACCAAAGAGGGTAGATCCATCAAATAGAGCATTGATGAATGACACTTTAAATGTCTCTGCAAAGTCACACAAGTGCATCCAGGAGTGCCTTCTAATGGCTATGCCTGAACCCACTGCTCTAGTCTTCCCTTCAGTTGTGTGAGCAATCAGGCTCATGGACAAGTTAGAAATCTCATCAAGGGTTGCTAGCTGAGAGGTAACGTTGTCTCATACCCCTTCAGCCACTGCGCCTGAGAGGGTATCCAACAGCTCTTTGATTAGATCCCTCTGTAACCTTGTAAAGTGTGCCATATAATTCAAAGACCTGAGAGCAACAGTCATTGAAGCATAAACATGCTTCCCAAACCTATCCAAAGTCCTAGAGGAGGATGGATTGTCTGACTTTCTTTAGCAAGTCCCTTCTTTGTGGCTGCCACTATCACCGTGACATAAATAGGTATACGTTTGGCCCAATGTGGCTTGTCCTTAGGGGCAGAGAGGATTCTATCAGGCCTTTTGGGGATCGGTTTGATGGAGTCAGGCGTCTTCCATGCCTGCAGAGTGATCAGTTCAATAAGGTCGTCAGCGCGTGGAGAGATCCAAGAAGTAGAGGGTTGGGCATGAAAAGCCTCCAGGTATACTGACTCCTCTGAGGAAGGCTGGATGGAAGACCAGCCACCCCTCTGTTTCAGGATTTCTAGGATGTCCCTGAAGGAAACATCATCAGGGGTTGACCTGGGGCAACCTTCCCCTCATCAAAATTAGTATCTTTGGTGAAAGACTCCTCCGAGGAATCTAAGTGCTTCCTCTTACACTTCTTCTTCAAAAGTACTTCCTTGGATGGATGTTCCAGGGAAGTGTCCGAAGAAGAAACCACTAAAGTGGGTCTTTCCTGGAACTTTTGTGCCCTCTGTCCTGGGGATGAGAAGGATGGCAGCTCAGGTGGAGGAGATGTGGAAATTTGTCCCAACAGGGATGGCACAGACTGTGAGTCCGCAATGGACAAAGCCTTCTCCATGAGTCGGAAGGCTGGCCCCCTTGTAGAAGGATGGGAGTCTTGAACCAAAACAGACTCCTTCAGAACCAGAGTCACACCCCAAACAGAGGAGGCGACCCCTGAAATAGAAGCCTGGGTTGATCCTACAAAGGTCAAAGCACCAAGGGACATGGATTTCTCAAATGATAAGGAAACCAGTCCATGCACCTCAGACCCAGCCAGAGAAGATCAACCCTGGGAGACCTTTAGTGATGAAGGGCCGGAGGAACTCAAGGTGGCACTCAGTGCCGGATATGAAGATGCTACCAGAACAGAGGCAGTCACTGCCAGGAGTGTCAGAACTGAGGGTCCCAAAGTCTTGATATGAGTTGAAGGAGGAAATGATGGTGTTGTAGATGAAGAGGTTCCGATGCCGGGTTGGCTAAGAACCGAAGACAATCCCCTCACTGCTAGGAGCTGATCCACCAGTCTCATGATGTCGGCCTCAGAGAGACTCTTACTGAATCAAACCGATGCTGTAGATGGAGACCTAGGGAGTCTGACATCGAGGAAGGGGCTAGGTGGTCTATGTGAGGATCAATAGATGGGGAGTACCTAGATCTAGGTACCGAGATGAATTTTGGTTTGTCTGGTGCTGATGGAGTCAAGGAAGCCAATGTCGACTTCAAAGACTCAAGAAGTTCGGTGCCAAGTCCTGATTTCGATACTGAGGAAGTTGCCAGCACTGAGGAATGTTTTGATGCCTTCTTTGTTGGTTCCAAAACACTGGGAACCAACGAACGACATCTCCTAGAAGAGGCTGAAGAGGATGAAGATGAACTGGCTTCAGTCTCTGACCCAGAAATGGCCATGTCAAACACCAATTTTAGAAGTCCTTTTAAGACCAATTTGTTTCTATGTTCTGTGAGAGTTCTTGTAGAGAAACCGTGACAAATCAAGCAACTCTCTTGTAAATGAACTTTCCTTAGGCAGTACACACAAAGTATGTCATCTGAATTAGGCATTTTGCCCTGACACTTCTCACATGTCTTAAAACCTGAGGTGTCCTTAGATTTAACAAATGAATCTACTTACCCTTCCATATCAGTCACACAGTCATACAGTGATAGAAGAAAGGTCTTTTCTTTTTTTTTTTTTTTTTTTTTAATAGAAAGGATTAAAGGAAAAGGAATAGCAACTATAGTATTAGAGAATACCTCTAAAGGTAATAAGGGGAAAAGAGGGAGTACCAACAATGGTACTTTGACAGGAACTATCAACAGTAGAGGAGAAATAAATAACAAGGACACTCATGCATACACAGACTGTAGTGAGTGGAGAAAAGAAAGGAGTGGATAGAAAAACAATTACGCTAATGAGAGAGAAATTTGAAGTAAAATTTTTAAGAAAAACTCACTGAAAAATAGCCAAAGCTTGAGGGCAGCAGAAATGTTTCTGACATACAAAGCAGCAAATGAGATCTAAGGTAATTTACAGAGGAGCATTATGCGTAGAGCCTAGCTCAAGAGTTTGGAAGGCGCGAGCTGAAGTAAACGGCTGAGTCGGTTCTGAGGCTCAGAACCCAGCCCACACACAAGGACTGAGTGAAGACTGACAACACCAGATCAAATATTAGACCCTGTAAAGGTACACATTATATAGGGCGGCCACGGTGGTGCAGTGGTTAGTGTTACCGCCTCACAGCAAGAGGTTCTCCGGTTCGCTCATCGGCTGTGGTGCCTTCTGTGCGGAGTCTGCATGTCCTCCCTGTGGTCACGTGGGTTTCCTCTGGGTGCTCCAGTTTCTTCCCACATCCCAAAGACATGCTGTAGGTGGATTGGACAGTCTAAATTGGCCCTAGGTGTGAGTGCGTGCGTGTGTGTGCCTCCTGTGGAAGGTTGGGCACCGGGCTGGCAACTCAACACTGTAAAACTCCACTGCCAATCATGAGCGGACAGGTCATCTGCTGTGGCGACCCCCAACCGGGAAAAGGCGAAAGAAGAAGAAGAAGAAGAAGAAATGTACACATTATACTAGAACATTAACCAGAAATAAGTCAAGAACCCATATTTTTTTTAACAAAAACACTAAAAAACGCTTAATAGCACATGAAGAGAAGACTGGTGTCTTCACATAATGTTCCTGAGAAACTG
>NC_056744.1:1019359558-1019364558 GCF_019279795.1 Protopterus annectens
TTTCCTAGTAGAAGGTTTGTTATGGGGCAAAATTATTTGACGGACGGGAGAAGAAAGGAAAGAATGCCTGGCAATCATGTGAATTGGAGAAGCCATGCAGTGAGTTTTAGATGTTGAAGATTCAGATGAACCATTCCCTCTGGACAAGATAATAGATCTGGAGTTGGGTCCAGAATCCATGGTTTCTGAAGTAGGTGAGGCAAATGAAGGGAAACCAAACTTGTTGAGGTCAGGACAGGGCAATATGGATTATTATGTTCTTCAACCTCTTGGCTTTCTTTAGAAACTGAAATATCAGGGGAGTTAGGGGAATGGCGTACAGGAGACCGGGGAGCAAACTGTGGTGAAGAGCATCTCTCAGTGACTCCCCTGGAGGAGGGATCAGGGCAACGTAACTGCTACACTTGTTCAGAGGGGATGCAAACAGATCGCAACAAGGTTGGACCCAGTGATGGAAGATCTTTTCTGTCACCACAGGATTGAGAGACCACTCCTGAGGCATCAGATTAGTTCTGCTTAGCTTATCCACTGTCACGTTGGAGCTCCCCAAAATATGCATTGCCGTGAGAAAGTGGTTGGAAGAAATCACCCATTGCCAAACTCTGAGGGCATCTCGACAAAGTGGGTAAGATTTGGATCCTCCTTGTTGATGTACCAGACTACTGACATGTTATCCATTTGGATTGCCACTGTTCCTATGGGAAGGGCAACATGAAATGCTTGCAATGCTAAGAGCACTCCCTTAACTCTAGAACACTGATGTGCAAATTGGCCTCCCATTCGGACCAAGTGCCTTGAACTGTCCTTCCCAGATAATGCCCCCTCACCCTATCTGGGAAGCATCTGTGGTCACTATGGGCTGGGGCTGTGGAAGGATGAAAGGGTGTCCTGAAAGTATCTTGTTGGAATGGAGCCACCACGGCAGGTCTTGTTTGAAGCGACTGTTGATCAAGCTGTGATGTGACATCAGATGATATATTAAAAACCATTGGGAGGCCTGAAGCCATTGGAGAATTCGCACATGATATCTGGTTAAGGGAGCTAGAGTAATTGAGGCTGCTATCGAGCCTAGCGCTTGTAGGATTAGTCTGGCTGGAACACTTCTGTTCTGAATAATGTGGTTTACTTGTGATCTAATCCTTCGGAGCCTTTCTATTGGGAGTGAAGCAAGTCCTATAACTGTATTTAACAGAGCTCTGGTAAATTTTAGCTGCTGCCTAGGTTGCAGATTTTACTTTTCATAATTTATTGAAATGCCTAAATAAGTGCAAAGATGTAGAGTATAATCTCTTGCCCATTCTAGTTGATGCCTGGTGGCAGCGATAAGAAGCCAGTAGTCGATATAAGGAAAAACTCGAAATCCCTGCAGTCTGAGATGAGCTGCTACCACTGCCGTGCATTTGGTAAACACCCTGGAGGCTGTGATGAGACCAAAGGACAGTGCTCTGAACTGGAAATGACTGGCTCTCGGCCGGAAGTGCAGGAATCTCCTGTAGTGTTTGTCCATTTTTATATGGTAATGCACATCCTGAAGATCTATAGAGCACATGCAATAATCATTTCCAAGAAAGTAAGTATTGACTTTACCAAGACCATCCAGAATTTGGTTTGTTGAACTGGCTAAGATCCAAAATGGGTTTCCAGTCCCTTGTCTTTCTGGGCACTAAAAAGAATCTTGAGTAAAAACCTGATCCTCTTTGATCTGGTGGGACTTTCTGGATGACTTTTTTTAAGCAGTTTTTGAATTTCTACAACTGCTGCTTCCCTGTGACTGGGTGGAACATCCGGGAGTCTTTTTTGTGTTTTTGGATTTTAGGAAAGGGAGATAATGTAACCTCTGGAAATGATTCCCTGCACCCATTTGTCCGATGTTATCTGTAACCAGGATGATTGGTGCAGGGATAATTGTCTCCTGACTGCCTCCAGAGGAAGGCAATCAGGCCTCTGTTCAGGAGTGCTGGTAGGAGCTACCAGAGAAAGTATCTCTGGACCCCTGGTTCTGTGGGCCACCTCTACATCTAGGACAGCAACATCCACTGTTACTTCCCTCTCTGCCCCGGGGAAAGTCTTTGCCATGTGAGTCCTGGAAAGGTCCTTGGGACTTTTTGAACCATAGCCTCCCACTTCTCTGGTTCCTGGAGTAGGGCGGTTGAGGAGAGGAGAAGCATACGCCTATGGCAGAAAGAGTCTTCCCACTTTTTTCACATCTGCCCAGTGTATCTTTTACCTTGGGTCCAAACAGGGATGACCTATCAAACAGAGTGTTGACGAATGAAGATTTAAATTGTTCCACAAAGTCACACAAGTGCATCCAGGTGTGTCTCGTAATGGCTATGCCTGAACCTGCTGCTCTTGTCGTCCCTTCGGCTGACTGGGCAATTAGCCTCATGGACGAGTTAGAAACTGCTTCGATGGTGATGAGCTGAGAGGTAACACTGTCCCGTACCTCTTCAGCTACTGCTCCTGTGAAAGTATCTGACAGCTCTTTGATCAGATCTCTCTGTCGCCTGGTAAAGTGTGCCATGTAGTTCAAAGACCTGAGAAAGTTTGATGAAGTGTAAATGCGCTTCCTGAATCTTTCCATAGTCCTGGAATCCTTGTTAGGAGGATGGATAGTAGGACTTTCCGCAGCAAGTTCCTTCTTTTTGGCTGCTGCTATCACCAAGGCTTCTATGGCAATACCCTTAGCCCAATGCTGCTCTTCATTGGGTGCATAAAGGATCCAGTCAGGCCTCTTGGGGATTGGTTCCATGGTGTAATGGATCTTCCATGCCTGCTGAGCAATCAATATAATGAGCTCATCAGCAGGTGTAGAGATCCAAGAGGTAGAGGGTTGGGCACAAAAAGCCTCCAGATATACCACCTCCTCCGAAAAAGGTTGGAGGGAAGACATCCACCCCTCTGTTTCAGCATTTCCAAGATGTCCCTGAAGGAAACATCATCAGGGAGTGACTTGGGGGAACCTTCCCCCTCATCAAAATCAGTATCCTCAGTGAAGAACTTTTGTGCCCTCTGTCTCAGGGATGAGGCCGACAGCAGCTCTGGTCGAAGGGATGCAGAAGTTTGGCCCAAGGACTGGGAGTCCACAATGGACAAAGCCCTCTGCATGATCCAGAAGGCTGGCCACCCCATACAGAAATGAGAGCCTAGAACCGAAAAAATACCCCTTTGGAACCATGGTCCCACCCTGCACAGAGGAGGTGGCCCCTGAAGCAAAAGCCTGGGTCAAGACAATGAATGTCGAAGCACCAAGGGGCATGGAAGGCTCCGAAAAAAAGGAAGTCAAACCCTGCCCGTTGGAACTGACAATGAAGTCTTGACCTCGGGAGTCCTCCGGTTCTGAAAAACTGGAGGAGCTCAAGGTAATTCTTGGTTCCAGGGAAAAGGCTCTTACCAGAACTGAGACAGCCAGAGTCAGGTAACTTGGTGCCAGGGGCTCCAATAACTCAACTGGAGTTGGAGGAGGAAGATGAGATGGTGTCGAAGTAGGACAGGTCCCGGTGCAGACTTGGCTGGGAACCGAAGATGAAGGTAATCCCCTCACCATCAAGAGCTGGTTCACCAGCCTCATGATGTCTGATTCTGAGAGGCTCTTAGTGGATCGAACAGGCAATGCAGAAGGAGACCTAGGTGGTCTCAGTTCCAGGAAAGGACTAGGTGGTCAGTCCTTAAATGGACTGACTGAGGGAGAATACCTGGTTCTTGGAATCAAAATCAAAGTGGTCTGCTCTGGTACTGACAAAACACCTGGTGCTGAAGGAGTAGAGACATCTAAGTAACTGTAGAGGAAAAAGGGGGATAGATGACACATACACGCACAGAAAGAAAATGTGAGGAGCGAGTAGAAAGGGTAAAGTATTCAAGAAGATAAATAGAAATATAATAAAAGGGATTTAAAGAAATTCAGAGAAAAAAAACTTACTTTGAAGCAACTGCCAAAACTCGAGACAGAGAGGTCAGATGCATCAGACACACGAAGTGGCAAAAGAGATCTGAGGTAACTTAGAGAGGAGCATTATGGGTAGAGGCTAGCTTCACAGTTTGGAAGGAGCGAGCTGAAGTAAACATCCGGGTTGGTTCCAAGGCTCGGAACCGAGCCCACAGTCAAGGATTACGTGAAGATTGACAACATCAGATCTATATATCACCCTAGTAAGCATAACTAGGAACATACCACAGATAATTTGAGAGGGACATGTATGGGATAAAGCATTTAAGAGCTGCTCATTAGTAGCAGAGGGGGCAGTCCAGGGTAAATTTTCTTTTTCCCATCCACAGAGCCAAGCTATGTTTGAATATGGACAGGGGTGAGCTTTGTTTTATATGGATGGGCAGTCTGTTTCAGAGGAGCAGTAGCCCCTGCAAGATATATCTGTTCCTCCAAACTGTCTTTGTTTATGCTGCAGAAGAGGTTCAGATCCTGAGACTGACTATTTCTGATGCCATTTGACTTGCTGAAGTGCAGAACATTCATCAGTACTAGGTCACAGGATGCCTTGTATACCAGACTCAGGTCTTTTAACAGTCTGTAGGATACAGAGTACAGTGACAGAGCTTTGAGTTGGTCCATGTAAGATATATAGCTTAGGCCTTACATCCTTTTAGTAAGATATCTCTGTGGACATTCCAGTTATTGCCTGTGCCTGGCTAGCTAGACACATGCCAGAGGGGTATTATATTCAGTGACTGGCCTAATGAGTGCTGAATAAAGAGGGACAATGACATCTCTAGCTCTAGACACAATCCCTTTGTTTATAAGTTGTGCAATATAGAAGAACTTTCTTATGACAATGAACACATGTTGGTAGAAAGTTGGGTTACTGTCCACACAAGTTCCCAAATCTCAAACAAGTGAGTCAACTCTTAGAGTAGTATTTTAAATGTGATAGTTCCCTGGGGTAGATGACTTCCCAAAGGATACAGTAATGCACGTTGTGGCATTTAGTTTCAATCCATGATTTTGGCACCTGTTATTTATTTAGGACAAACCTTCTTACAGG
>NC_056744.1:1020362058-1020467058 GCF_019279795.1 Protopterus annectens
GGAAGAGATGGAGCCAAGTGGGACCTGTTGTTAGGCTTCTCCCTTTTACTGGAGGAAGAAGAAGAAGTAGAAGGTGAGCTCTCTGGTCTGGACTTTGATGGAGCTTAGTCAAAATCCTATTTCAATAAGCCTTTCAGAATAAGTTTATTTTTGTGCTCCATTAATGTCCAATGGCTAAAACCATGGCATATGGCACAGTCTTCTGAGAGTTTGACCAAACCACCTCAAGGTATGTGAACCCCGGGCCCACAAATCTTTGACCCACTAAACAAGTCCAAATTGATGTCAACATGAACCAGGTTGAGGTCTTGCGTGTGGGTACTTGATTTTTTTTTTTTTTTTTTTTTGAGCTTGACTCGTGGATGTGCGGGGCAGTCCATCAAGGGTCTGAGATTGCTTTGTATGAGACAGAGGTCACCTCTGAGAAGTCTGTTGGAGACTGAGTTGAATGACAGGGCTTTTAGCCTATCTCTATAGGGTAGATGTTCGAGGCTAGTTTAACAGGCTTTCCTGGTCTCTTTTGTGATAGTGAGAGCAATCTGTTTCTCTTTCCTTGTCTTTGCTTTCTGTTGAGAGGGTTCCTTGCAGTGAGGCAGAAGAGAGAGAATTTAGCATCATCTTTGGCTATCACTTCCTTAACCAAGCATCAGATATTCACGGTAGCACATTAAAACATAGACATAATATCTTCCACCAACTACCTCCATGTGTGGTCAGGCTGGGTTTAGGTCATCTGCTGGCCCCACAGAGACCGTCTACACCATCACTAAATGCTTAAGACCCTGGCCACTAGTTCAGTATCATTTGTTTATTTATCTATCCATCCATCTACAGTCATGCTTTACTGCATCTTTTCGGGAGGCCGGATTTATACAACCAGGGGAAATGTTACCAAGGTACCATCCACCAGAGCTATCACCATCTCAAGCAGTTGGGAACTTGGCTTAATGTTTCATCCAAAAGATAGAATTGTTGGAAACTTGTTCAACTCTGCTGACTCCTTTGAGGATCATGCTGTTGGGATTACAGGCTTCATTGTAAAAAAGTCTCCACTAACTTCCTAACATCCAAGCATCCAAGCATCCAAGCAAAAGGACAATGACAAGGGCTACAATTTCAAAACCTTCAGCTTGGGCTATCAGGTTGCCTGAAACTAATGAATCCTTAACATTAACTTATGCTTCCCATCAGACAGTTTCTCAACAGACATCTGTACTTCATTCAGTTAAGACTAGGTGAAAGTACATTCTGTGTGGCATAAACTGGCATCCTCAAAAAAAAGGTGTAGGAAGTAAAAACTCACTTTCCCACACAGTCTTCTTATTTAAAGCTAATACAGAGAGAAAAATAAATTTGGCATGGGACTCCTTGCCTATACCAAACACTCCTTGGAGGATGAATATTAGCTCTGCTTTCCTAGATACTTCTTCTTCTTTCAACCGGTTAGTGCACACAGATCACTGTCCTCATGATTGGCAGTGGAGTTTTACAGTGTCAAGTTGCCAGCCCGTGCCCAACCTTCCACAGAAGGCACACACACACACACACACACACACACACACACACACACACACACACACACACACCACACTAGGGCCAATTTAGTGTGTTCAATCCACCTACAGCATGTCTTTGGGATGTGGGAGGAAAGAGCACAGGAAACCCACGACCACAGAGAGGACATGCAGACTCCACAGAAGGCACCCCAGCTGAGGATCAAACTGGAGAACCTCTTACTGTGAGGTGGACGCTAACCACTGCATCACCGTGGCGCTGCTTTCCTAGATACTGAGGCTGGATATTTCAATACCTGGATGACAACATTGTAGAAAGACTCTACTATTGGTGAAACCCATCAATGAGGACTGCTCATTGCCCTATGAAGGCCTTCAGCAGTCAATCATTTAGTAGTTTTATAGCATCTGTCAGTCATACTCCTGTCTCACTAATCAGTGGAGTTTCCATAGAGTCTAGTAGTAAGTTTTTAACCATTTAGCTCAGGTTTTATTCCTAGTATGGTAATAAGTCATTCTTCCCAATGAGGCTAAGTAGCTCAAATGGAAGAGTGCAGGTGAGAAAGTAGTGGGACTCATGTCTGTTGTCTCCCAGTGTGTCAGCACAGAAGAGCAAGGCCTCCACAATCATGCCTCATAACTTGCTATATATTTAAAATCTCTTTAAACCTGGGATTGCTTGTGAAGGAGGGATGGTACTATTGTCATCCTCAACTGTAGTATCATTACAATGGTTAATTTTCTGGGTAGTCTTCAAATGTTTTGTTTCTAAACACTCCTTTCAAGGTTCTTTATGGCTAGACAACCTAAACTAGAGACTCTGCCTGCCTTTTCAACTGGACCTGTGTTAGCCACTAGGGCAACAGGAACCACTGAATAGGGAAGTTAAACCTCACAGAGGGTTGGTGGAGTATCTTGGGTAGGTGTGGTTGGGTTATAAACTGGACTGGAAAACAGACCCTAGCAATGATATATCAGTGCCACCACAGCAATGACTGACAAATGCTAACCTTGAATATTGGCTTGCAGATGGGAGATCACCACCAGGACCAGTATGGGACATGCTTAGGGGGAAGTGAGTTTCAATGATGTTGGGCATCATCAGAAAATGTTAATATGGTAAAACTGATTACTTCACTGATCAGTTTATATACTTTACATATCATACTATTCTTGTATACTCAGTGTCCTAGATTGTAATTTTGTCATATTTTGTTTCTATATGTTGAGTTATCTCCAGAGTCCTCCACAAAAACTGGAAGTTTCAAAACAGAGATTCCAGGTTAATAAATGAAAACAAATTAATACAATGCATTGCAATAAAATTAAATTAACATAAATTCTAGTGTTACATAAATCAGCATCATGTGCACTAGTTAAGCTGATAGCAGGGGACAAGTATCAGTAGAACCAGCATTTATTTGGCAGCACTATTGAGGTAAGTGTCTGTACAGTGATATGGACAAATGCCACATCAGTTTTCAGGGTCTAGCATTCCAGCAGGCCAAAGCTTCTATTTTTTTCTTTTCTTTTTATGGCAACTACCAGATTAGCACGGTTTAGCTCCTGTGGGATTGGTCTACATCTGATGGGTTTAAGAGAAGACAAGATCAGGGCTCTGCGGGGAAAAAAAAAGACAACGGGCTTAGATTTGGTGGCAGAAACCCCCTGAACATACATTTCAGTCTTACTAACAATTAAGCTGTGGGATTTTGACCTGAATTTCACCACTCCACTAATTTTAGTTTCTCAAAGTTTCTGCCTAAGAACAACAGTGCATCTGTCTCTTATGATCATTTTTTCCCCTTTGCTCCCATTTCGTGAGAAAAGATGAAACAAAGCGAGGAGATTCTGATCTAAGTACTAGAATTTCTCAGTCATAAGATTTTGTAAATGTCCTATTTCATCTTCTAGTAGTATCAAACACCCTTCAGATGAAGCACATTTGAATGTTGTGAGACCTGGAACATCTCTGTTTCATGAGACGCCAAACCAAATACACTTAAAGCACCATCAGGTGACATGTTTAAAAAGAGTTTGGCATTAGAAGCCAAGATAAACAAAACTACAAAAGGCCTACATGAAATGTTAAGAAATATAAAAAAAAAATCACAAAAATGAGAATTTAAGGAGAATTACCTTAACAGAATTTGGAAGGAACTAAAACATTACAAATTCAAAATAAGAAGTTACTTCAGAACTTGTCTTTCAATGTAGAAAGCAGCCTGGGCCATCAAGTCTCTGACCTTCTCTGGTGGAAAACTGCATCCTTCCACTTCTGCAATGGTATTATGAATGTAGTGGAAGGGTTGACCTAGAAAGCTTTTGATCTTAATATCTGCAACATCAATGCAATTGTTCTACAAATGGAGGTTTTAAATATCAGATCATAAACTAAAACATGGCAAACATTTTACAATCCACAGAAATTGCAACATTTTAACTAAGAAAATAAAATCACTGGAATTTTAAATAAAATGCAGCAAATAAATGGAGTCTTCCACCTCTCAATAACAAGTGCACAAAAACATTGACAACCTTCCTCTTAATCAAGGTATCTAAGAACCAAAAGTTTGAAGAATTCATATGTAATGCATACTCCTTCAAATGCTTCAAAGTTCACAGAATGATATCATGCTTTAGTAAAGTTATTTCTACTGGCAAACTGTTCAGGGTCCATCAAGAGGACATGGATGACTAAGGCCCCTGAGCCAGTAGTAAACATTACTCAAACCGCTGAATCACTTACAAATGCCTTCTACCAGCACCTACAGGACTGCATGGATCAGGCAATCCCAAACAAAACTAAGACTCTTTGTACCAAAGGCAAGCGTCCAGTCTGGTGGACCCCAGCCATAAACAAGCTCTACAACAAAAGGAGGAAGCTACTACAAGATAGAGCAAAATCCTTGAAAGGTAAGACACCTTTGATCATTATAAGTAAAAAACTAAGAGCTCTCATAAAATCATCCAAGGCAAATTTTGAGAGAAAAATCGCCAAGGACTCAAAAGACAATCATAAGGCCTTCTTTAGCTATGTTAGAAACCTAGGAGGAAGCTCCCAGATATGCTCAGAATTAGTTCAAAATGATGTGAAGATTACTGAACCTACACACATTGCGAACATACTGGCTGACAGCTTCAGAAATTCAAGAAAGAGAGATATCATCCCAGAGGAAATACCCAAACTGTTTTAACGCCCAGGTTTAAAAACCGGGAAGGAAAAACAAGTACCAACACGGTAGCAAGAAGTGTCACAAGGAAAAATAAACCAACAAGGGAAGAAGATCCCCAAGGGTTAGGATGTGATCGCACACTTAGCCACCTCAGGAAGACCAGGATGGGGTACGTGTATTAGCAAGCCTAAGACTGACAAGGAGCTGTTCCACCATCCTCATAATATCTGACTTGGTAAGGCTCCTGGTGGATCGGGCAGAGGAAATGGAGGGAGACTTGGGAGAATGCCTCTCCATGAAAGGACTTGGAGGACAATCTGCAATGGGGTCCACTGAAGGGGAATACTTGGTCCTAGGTAAAATAGGGATGGGTGAAATTCTCAGTCCTGATTTTCATGAGAAACCAGTGTTGTGGTTGGTGCCTATGAACTCGGTGAAGAAGTCAGCACCGAAGGTGCCGAAGGCTTAGATATTTGAGTTGTTGGTGCCGAAGATGCTCTTGGCACTGAAGAAAATTTAGGTAGTTTCAGCACAGGTTCTTTTGGAAGAGATGGAGCCAAGTGGGACCTGTTGTTAGGCTTCTCCCTTTTACTGGAGGAAGAAGAAGAAGTAGAAGGTGAGCTCTCTAGTCTGGACTTTGATGGAGCTTAGTCAAAATCCTATTTCAATAAGCCTTTCAGAATAAGTTTATTTTTGTGCTCCATTAATGTCCAATGGCTAAAACCATGGCATATGGCACAGTCTTCTTGGAGGTGAACAACTCCAGAACCATAAACGCAAAGAGTATACCCGTCTGAATTGGGCATCTTTCTGTCACATTTAAAACACCTTTTAAATCCTTTAGTCGGTTTGTCTGCCATAATGCAAAATGAAGAAAGAGACACATGCACACAGAGAGAAAAATCAAGAAGAAACTGTTTTAACAGTAAACTTTTTTTTAAAACGGGAAGGAAAGAACAAGTACCAACAACGGTAGCAAGAAATATCAAAAGGAAAAAAAAATAAACCAACAATGGCACAGAAGACTACCAAAAGGTAGGATGTGATCGCACACACACAAAAAGAAACTAGGAAGGAGCGGGTAGATGAATAGTAGAATTAAGGTTATAAAAGGGTTGAAATATATCAAAGAGATATTTACTTACAGAAGAAAACTGCTTTGATCAAGAGATTACAGGTGATATGTCTGGCACTTTGAAGCAGCAAATGAGATCTGAAGTAATTTGGTAAGGAGCATTATAGGTACAGCTGAACTTGACAGTTTTTTGGTACATGTGAGCTGGAATAATGGCCAAGTCTGTTCTGAGAGTTTGGAACCAAACCCACTCTCAAGGACTATGTGAAGACTGACAACATCTGATAAATTATTTGCAACTAGACCCCCTTGAACAGATTAGTATCAATAATATACTTACTCACAAGTAGCATAACTGCCATACATTTACTCCCTAAATGACCAAATCATTGCAAACATGGAAGAAGGCCTCATCTCTGAAGCAATTTTTGTACTGCTTAAAAATGGACTTCAAAACAGTACATCACAATACGCTCATAAACAAAGCAACTGGTAATGTTTCTGAGCCTGTGCTAAAATGGCTCATAAATTACTTATAGGATCATAGGAAGTTACTAGGCTATTGGCCCTGAGGCCCATACAAGCCTAGCCAAGAATTTAGCCCATGTTCCAACAAGTCAGCACCCTATGCCACTCTCCAGCAGGGACACAGGTGGAATCCCAGGGGTGTATTTTCTATTCCTCATCCAGTTATCCAGGTTGCTCTTAAAAATGTTTAATGAGGTGTTCTGCTTTACATGGAGAAGGAGTCTATTCCACAAAAGGGGGAGTCTCTGGGACACAAATCTGACCCACTAACAAGTCCAATTGATGTCACATGACCAGGTTGAGGTCTTGCGTGTGGGTTACTTGAGTGGAGCTTGACTCGTGGATGTGCAGCAGTCCCATCAAGGCGGGGTCTGAGATTGCTTTGTATGCCAGACAGAGGTCACCTCTGAGAAGTCTGTTGGAGACTGAGTTGAATGACAGGGCTTTTAGCCTATCTCTATAGGGTAGATGTTCGAGGCTAGTTTAACAGGCTTTCCTGGTCTCTTTTTGTGATAGTGAGAGCAATCTGTTTCTCTTTCCTTGTCTTTGCTTTTCTGTTGAGAGGGGTTCCTTGCAGTGAGGCAGAAGGGGCGAGAGAGAGAATTTAGCATTATCATCTTTGGCTATCACTTCCCTTAACCAAGCATCAGATATTCTACGGTAGCACATTAAAACATAGACATAATATCTTCCACCAACTACCTCCATCGGAGTGTGGTCAGGCTGGGTTTAGGTCATCTGCTGGCCCCACAGAGACCGTCTACACCATCACTAAAAATGCTTAAGACCCTGGCCACTAGTTCAGTATCATTTGTTTATTTATCTATCCATCCATCTTTTGTTGGCTACAGTCATGCTTAGGGCTACTGGCATCTTTTCCGGGGAGGCCGGAGGTATTATTTATACAACCAGGGGAAATGTTACCAAGGTACCATCCACCAGAGCTATCACCATCTCAAGCAGTTGGGAACTTGGCTTAATGTTTCATCCAAAAGATAGAATTGTTGGAAACTTGTTCAACTCTGCTGACTCCTTTGAGGATCATGCTGTTGGGATTACAGGCTTCATTGTAAAACAGTCTCCACTAACTTCCTAGCATCCAAGCATCCAAGCATCCAAGCATCCAAGCAAAAGGACAATGACAAGGGCTACAATTTCAAAACCTTCAGCTTGGGCTATCAGGTTGCCTGAAACTAATGAATCCTTAACATTAACTTATGCTTCCCATCAGACAGTTTCTCAACAGACATCTGTACTTCATTCAGTTAAGACTAGGTGAAAGTACATTCTGTGTGGCATAAACTGGCATCCTCAAAAAAAAGGTGTAGGAAGTAAAAACTCACTTTCCCACACAGTCTTCTTATTTAAAGCTAATACAGAGAGAAAAATAAATTTGGCATGGGACTCCTTGCCTATACCAAACACTCCTTGGAGGATGAATATTAGCTCTGCTTTCCTAGATACTTCTTCTTCTTTCAACTTTTCCCGGTTAGGGGTCGCCACAGCAGATCACTGTCCGCTCATGATTGGCAGTGGAGTTTTACAGTGTCAAGTTGCCAGCCCGGTGCCCAACCTTCCACAGAAGGCACACACACACACACACACACACACACACACACACACACACACACACACACACACACACTCACACCTAGGGCCAATTTAGTGTGTTCAATCCACCTACAGCATGTCTTTGGGATGTGGGAGGAAACCGGAGCACCCGGAGGAAACCCACGCGACCACAGAGAGGACATGCAGACTCCACACAGAAGGCACCCCAGCTGAGGATCAAACTGGAGAACCTCTTACTGTGAGGTGGCAACGCTAACCACTGCATCACCGTGGCCGCCCGTCTGCTTTCCTAGATACTGAGGCTGGATATTTCAATACCTGGATGACAACATTGTAGAAAGACTCTACTATTGGTGAAACCCATCAATGAGGACTGCTCATTGCCCTATGAAGGCCTTCAGCAGTCAATCATTTAGTAGTTTTATAGCATCTGTCAGTCATACTCCTGTCTCACTAATCAGTGGAGTTTCCCATAGAGTCTAGTAGTAAGTTTTTTTTAACCATTTAGCTCAGGTTTTATTCCTAGTATGGTAATAAGTCATTCTTTTCCGCAATGAGGCTAAGTAGCTCAAATGGAAGAGTGCATGTGAGAAAGTAGTGGGACTCATGTCTGTTGTCTCCCAGTTTGTCAGCAGAGAAGAGCAAGGCCTCCACAATCGCATGCCTCATAACTTGCTATATATTTTAAAATCTCTTTAAACCTGGGATTGCTTGCGGGTGAAGGAGGGGATGGTACTACTGTCATCCTCAACTGTAGTATCATTACAATGGTTAATTTTCTGGGTAGTCTTCAAATGTTTTGTTTCTAAACACTCCTTTCAAGGTTCTTTATGGCTAGACAACCTAAACTAGAGACTCTGCCTGCCTTTTCAACTGGACCTGTGTTAGGCCACTAGGGCAACAGGGGAACCACTGAATAGGGAAGTTAAACCTCACAGAGGGTTGGTGGAGTATCTTGGGTAGGTGTACTGGTTGGGGGTTATAAACTGGACTGGAAAACAGACCCTAGCAATGATATATCAGTGCCACCACAGCAATGACTGACAAATGCTAACCTTGAATATTGGCTTGCAGATGGGAGATCACCACCAGGACCAGTATGGGACATGCTTAGGGGGAAGTGAGTTTCAATGATGTTGGGGGGGGGGGGGCATCATCAGAAAATGTTAATATGGTAAAAACTGATTACTTCACTGATCAGTTTATATACATGTTTACATATCATACTATTCTTGTATACTCAGTGTCCTAGATTGTAATTTTGTCATATTTTGTTTCTATATGTTAACGCTGAGTTATCTCCAGAGTCCTCCACAAAAACTGGAAGTTTCAAAACAGAGATTCCAGGTTAATAAATGAAAACAAATTAATACAATGCATTGCAATAAAATAAAATTAAATTAACATAAATTCTAGTGTTACATAAATCAGCATCATGTGCACTAGTTAAGCTGATAGCAGGGGACAAGTATCAGTAGAACCAGCATTTATTTGGCAGCACTATTGAGGTAAGTGTCTGTACAGTGATATGGACAAATGCCCACATCAGTTTTTCAGGGGTCTAGCATTCCAGCAGGCCAAAGCTTCTATTTTTTTCTTTTCTTTTTATGGCAACTACCAGATTAGCACGGTTTAGCTCCTGTGGGATTGGTCTACATCTGATGGGTTTAAGAGAAGACAAGATCAGGGCTCTGCGGGGAAAAAAAAAGACAACGGGCTTAGATTTGGTGGCAGAAACCCCCTGAACATACATTTCAGTCTTACTAACAATTAAGCTGTGGGATTTTGACCTGAATTTCACCACTCCACTAATTTTAGTTTCTCAAAGTTTCTGCCTAAGAACAACAGTGCATCTGTCTCTTATGATCATTTTTTCCCCTTTGCTCCCATTTCGTGAGAAAAGATGAAACAAAGCGAGGAGATTCTGATCTAAGTACTAGAATTTCTCAGTCATAAGATTTTGTAAAAATGTCCTATTTCATCTTCTAGTAGTATCAAACACCCTTCAGATGAAGCACATTTGAATGTTGTGAGACCTGGAACATCTCTGGGTTTCATGAGAGACGCCAAACCAAATACACTTAAAGCATTTGCCATCAGGTGACATGTTTACCACAAAAGAGTTTGGCATTAGAAGCCAAGATAAACAAAACTACAAAAGGCCTACATGAAATGTTAAGAAATATAAGAAAAAAAATCACAAAAAATGAGAATTTAAGGAGAATTACCTTAACAGAATTTGGAAGGCAAACTAAAACATTACAAATTCAAAATAAGAAGCATGTTACTTCAGAACTTGTCTTTTCAATGTAGAAAGCAGCCTGGGCCATCAAGTCTCTGACAAAGGTCCTTCTCTGGTGGAAAAACTGCATCCTTCCACTTCTGCAATGGTACTATGAATGTAGTGGAAGGGTCTGGTGACCTAGGAAAGCTTTGCATGCTTTGCGATCTTAATATCTGCAACATCAATGCAATTGCTTCTACAAATGGAGGTTTTTAAATATCAGATCATAAACTAAAACATGGCAAACATTTTACAATCCACAGAAATTGCAACATTTTAACTAAGAAAATAAAAAAATCACTGGAAACATTTTAAATAAAATGCAGCAAAAATAAATGGAGTCTTTTTACCAACGACCTCTCAATAACAAGTGCACAAAAACATTGACAACCTTCCTCTTAATCAAGGTATCTCAGAACCAAAAGTTTGAAGAATTCATACGTAATGCATACTCCTTCAAATGCTTCAAAGTTCACAGAATGATATCATGCTTTAGTAAAGTAATTTCTACTGGCAAACTGTTCAGGGTCCATCAAGAGGACATGGATGACTAAGGCCCCTGAGCCAGTGGTAAACATTACTCAAACCGCTGAATCACTTACAAATGCCTTCTACCAGCACCTACAGGACTGCATGGATCAGGCAATCCCAAACAAAACTAAGACTCTTTGTACCAAAGGCAAGCGTCCAGTCTGGTGGACCCCAGCCATAAACAAGCTCTACAACAAAAGGAGGAAGCTACTACAAGATAGAGCAAAATCCTTGAAAGGTAAGACACCTTTGATCATTATAAGTAAAAAACTAAGAGCTCTCATAAAATCATCCAAGGCAAATTTTGAGAGAAAAATCGCCAAGGACTCAAAAGACAATCATAAGGCCTTCTTTAGCTATGTTAGAAACCTAGGAGGAAGCTCCCAGATATGCTCAGAATTAGTTCAAAATGATGTGAAGATTACTGAACCTACACACATTGCCAACATACTGGCTGACAGGTTCAGTGCAAACTTCTCCCCAAAAAGGAGAGATATCTATACCAGAGGATTGTAGCCCCAAACATCTCCAACGCCCAGGTGAGAACTGCCCTCTCCAAGGCAAAAAACACAGCATCCATGGGACCGGATGGTGTCCCCGGCTGTGTGCTCCACGAACTCAATGAGAAATTAAACCCGCAGTTAGGACAGCTGTTTAATCTTAGCCTCACCTCAGGATACGTACCCAAGGAGTGGCGCACGGTGACTGTGGTCCCACTTCACAAGGGCGGTGCCTCCACCGACCCTGGTAATTACCGTCCCATTAGCTTGACAAGCCTTATCTGCAAAGCCATGGAGAGGATCATAATGGAACTCATAAATAAAGACATAGGGAACTTGCAGACTTTGGATCCAACCCAGTTTGGCTTTGTCAAAGGCAGATCATGCCTTTTAAACTTGGTTGACTTTTTCGAGACAGTCACCAAGGCCATTGATGAGGGAAAGGCAGTCCATACAGCCTACCTCGACCTGGCAAAGGCCTTCGACACAATACCCCACTCAGGTATCATCAAAAAACTCATCAGCTTGAATGTAAACCCATACATCACAAGATGGGTTGCAAACTGGCTAAGTGACAGAACCCACAGGGTCAGAGTTGCTGGAGCCATGTCAGACTCAAAGCCTGTCACAAGTGGTGTCCCACAGGGCTCAGTCCTGGGTCCACTCTTGTTCGGCATCTACTTTTCTGAAGTACAAGCAAACACAGGAGGGTTATGGCTGACAAAGTTTGCAGATGACTGCAAACTGGGCCATAGTCGAAAACACATCTGACACAGATATCCTTCAGAAGGGCCTCACAGAAACGGATAACTGGTGCCAGAGCCATGGCCTAAAGTTAAACGCCAAGAAATGCATAGTCATACCCTTCGGGAAAACAAGGTTACCCCTAGCTACCATATAGGTGGCAATCCACTGAGCACAGAAGAAGTCATCAGGGATCTGGGGACCCAGGTTGACAGTAGCCTTTTGTTTGACACTCATGTTGCTAAAGTAGTTAGGAAAACCTTCTACATTGCCCACCTGATCATGAAGGGATTCACATCTAGATCAAGGGAGGTCATCGTCCCCCTGTACTCATCACTCATTAGACCTATGATTGAGTACAATGCCCCATTCGCTCCCCCTCTGACCCGACACCTGCAGCAGCTGGAAAGGCCCCAAAAGTTCCTCACCAAAAGGATAAAGGGTCTCAAAAATATGTCTTATGCTGCCCGACTGAAAGAACTCCAGCTCTATTCAGTCTCATACCGCTTGCTCAGAGGTGACTTGTGCCTGACATATAAGGCCATGTCAAACCCAGATTTGATGAATATGCTTCACCTCAAAAAATCTAGATCCCTCAGAACCACAAGGGCGGGAGACTTAAACCTTGACACGGTTATAAATAGAACGTGCTGGAGGGACAAATTCATCACCCAGAGACTCCCTATGCTGTGGAACAAAATCCCGGTACATGTGAGGCAGAGCACCTCGCTGGCCTTGTTCAAGAGGAATCTTGACCAATGGATGGGAGATCGCAGATATACCCCAGGGATTACTTCAGTGTCGCTGCTTGACAGAGGCACAGCAAAATAATAGGCATAGTTTTATTCAAACTAAAGGGGTGGCGAAAGCCACATAACTATGGGCTAGGCTTATAAATGCCCTTGGGCAGATAGCCTAGTATGAACCTATGAACCTATGAACCTATGAACCTATGACTACAGACATTATGGTGCTCTGAAATATACCTATGTTAAATTAATTCCGCCAAAACAAAGATGTTACCGACTCAGGTAAAAAAAAATAATTCTCAGCAATAATGGTAATATAAGCACTTTTAAACCTGTAAGTAAATCATAACATAACATTATTAAGAAACATTCCTTTAAGTCACTGGTGAAGTTATTGCAGGCTATTTTAGTCATGAAGAACTCCTGTGGTCTCCAAATTTGAACCATGGGTTTTAACATTAGAAGAACCATGCCAAACCTTTTGGGGACAAGCAGAAGTTAGGCCTAGCTAAAAAAGCCATTGGGAGTATCAATCTGGTTGGTCTAATCCAGTAATAAAACTGAAAGCAGTATCCTAACTACCTAATATAAGGCAAACAAAAGCTGCCACAGGGCCATCCCAAAACATTAAGGGTTGCTTACCCAAGACAGTTAGGTTCAGCTGGCTCTCTCGATTTCCAGTGGGGAAGGTTGCAAACTCACAAATATAAACACCTTCATCCTCAAGTTCCAGATGAGACAATTGTAACGTTGCATTATCGAGCAATGGATTCTTAAAACTGGTCCTGTTACTGTAAGGCTGCTGGATGGAGACGCCCATATTGGGATTGTAGATTATCGCAGAACATCTCAAATCAAGTCAATGCATTTTAAATCAAACACAAGAGCATTCATTTGAGTACCACAATGTTCTGTTCTATGACCACTTTGTTTTCATTATTCATTAATAATGTGCAAAAGGAAAACCCCAGTACTAATGGCATATTGTGTGCAGATGATATGGTACTAATAATACAAACAATTCCCCAAGAGACTACAACAGTGTCACAAGACCTTAGTTGGTTGTGGAACTGGCAAACAGATGTCTCTGAATAATATCTACACTACTATGACTTTAACCTCTTAAATAGGTTCATAGGTTCATAGGTGTGTACTAGGCTAATGGCCCTGGAGCCTTTACAAGCCTAGCCCATAGGATTACCTTGACATCGTGCCACCTGACCTTAGTTCCCAGTGCCTCTGTCGAGTAGAGCCACTGGAGTGATCCCCGGGGTGAATTTTCTATTTTCCATCCACTCAAGATTTCTCTTGAAGAGGTCCAGTGAGGTGCTCTGCTTGACATGTATGGGAAGTCTATTCCATAGCATGGGCAGTCTCTGGGTTATGAACCTGTCCCTCCAGCTTGTTCTGTTGATTGTGATAAAGAGATTGAGGTCTCTGGAGCATGTGGTGCAGTGGGATTGGGATTTCTTTAGATGTAGCATTTCTAACAGAGCTGGGTCAGACATGGATTTGTAAGTCAAGCAGAGATCGCCACTAAGTAGGTGATATGAGAAAGAGAATAGTTGGAGTTTTTTGAGTCTGTCCATATAGGACAAGTGTTTAAGGCCTAGGATCCTCTTTGTGAGGTACTTTTGTGGCCTCTCCAGTTGTTGCAGGTGTCTAGTGAGGTACATGCCAAATGGGGCACTGTTCTCGATGATTGGCCTAATGAGGAAAGAGTAGAAGGAGGCAATGACCTCTTTCTTCCTGGATGTAAAACCCTTAGTAATGAGATGTGCCACAAAGAAGGAATTTCTGACCACAGTGGCAATGTGGTGGTCAAAAGAGAGGTTGCTGTCAACCTGTGTTCCCAGGTACCTTATAATGCTTTCTGTGTTCAGTGGACTACCATTGATGTGGTAATTCATGGGAACCAGTTTTTTCCCAAAGGGGATGACGACACATTTTTTGGTATTGAGCTTAAGGCCATGGTTCTGACACCAGTCGTTGGTCTCAGTAAGCCCTTTCCGTATGATGTCAACATCACTTAGGGAGTTAATAATAGCTCACAACTTGCATTTGTCTGTGAACTTTGTCAGCCAGAGTCTCTTCGTGTTGGCCTGGACTTCAGAGAAGTAGATACCAAACAGGAGAGGACCCAGGACTGAACCCTGTGGGACTCCACTCGTGACAGGTTGGCAGTCTGAGTTGGAGTCAGCTACTTTCACACTATGGGTTCTATCTGTGAGCTATTTTGCAACCCACCTAGTGATATAGGGGTTAATGCCTAGCTTAGTGAGTTTTTCTCTGATTCCTGAGGTGAGGAATGGTATCAAAGGCCTTAGCCAGATCAAGGTAGGCTGATGAACCACCTTGCCTTTATCCACAGCTCTGGTGACTGACTCAAAGAAGTCGACCAGGTTGAGCAGGCATGATCTACCCTTCACAAAACCAAACTGTGTGGGATCCAGAGTTTGGAGATTCCCTATATGCTTGTTTACTAGGTCCATGATGATGCATTCATAGCTTTGCATATCAGACTTGTCAGGCTAATCGGGCGATAGTTCTCAGGGTCTATAGTCACTCCTCCTTTGTGGAGAGGGATGACTGTAGAAGTGCGCCATTCAGTAGGGACAAAGTGTGAGGTGAGGCTGTGATTGAATAGGGCACACAGGTGTGGTGCCAGTTCACTCTGTAGTTCATGTAGAACACAGCCAGGCATATTGTCAGGTCCCATAGAAGCTGGATTCTTGGCCTTGGACAGTGATGTTTTAGCTTGTGCAGCAGTAATACTGGCAATCTACTGGTATTGTGATTGGTCCTTTGGTGGGGGAGGGAGAGATAAAGTTGGCACTGAATCTGTTGGCCAGTATATTGGCAATATCTGTTGGCTCGGTATAGAAGGTATCATTGTGGAGTAGCTCAGAGCAAATCCGGGTATTGCCATGGAGATTCTTTACATAACTATAGAAGGCCTTGTGGTTGTTCATAGGTTGGTACTAGGCTATCGGCCCTAGGGCCTATACAAGCCTAGCCATAACAATTCCCTGGACCCCTGCCTAGCAGGGTGACTGACGTGATCCCCGGGGTAAATTTCCTATCTCCCATCCAGTCATCAAGGTTCCTTTTGAATAGGGCCAAGGAGGCGCTCTGCTTGACATGTATGGGCAATCTATTCCACAGTATGAGGAGTCTCTGGGTCAGGAACCTATCCCTCCAGCATGTTTTGTTTATTGTGATGACATGATTTAGGTCCCTGGAGTGTGTGGCTCTGATGGTTTGGGATTTCTTTAAGTGTAGCATGTCCAACAGCTCCGGGTTTGACATGGCCTTGTATGTTAAGCAGAGATTGCCTCTGAGTAGACGATATGCAACAGAGTATAGCTGGAGTTTTTTTAGTCAGTCAGCATAGGGTATCTGCTTTAGGCCTGTGATTCTTTTAGTGAGGTGTTTCTGCGGCTTTTCCAGTTGTTGCAGATGTCTTGTGAGGTACATACCAAATGGGGCATTGTACTCTATGATGGGTCTAATGAGGGCTGAGTACAGTGAGACAATGACCTCCTTTTCTCTGGATGAAAAGCCCTTAGTGATGAGGTGCGCCACATAGAAGGATTTCCTGACTGTTGTGGTGATGTGTTTATTGAAGGTGAGACCACTGTCCACCTGTGTTCCTAAGTCTCTTATCACACTTTTGGTGTTTAGTGTACTGCCACCTATGTGGTAATTCATGGGTATATGTTTTTTTCCCAAAGGGGATAACTATACACTTCTTGGCATTGAGCTTGAGCCCATGGCCCTGGCACCAAGCATCTGTTTCTGTATGTCCCTTTTGTAGAATATCCACATCACTTGGGGATTCAATAATAGCTCCCAGTTTGCAGTCATCTGTAAACTTTGTTAGCCAGAGTCCCTCAGTGTTGGCCTGTACTTCAGAGAAGTAGATGCCAAACAACAGCGGTCCCAGGACTGAACCCTGAGGTACTCCACTTGTCACTTGTCTGGAGCTGGATTTGGAGTCGGTTACTTTTGCAGTGTGTGTTCTGTCAGTAAGCCAGTTGGCAACTCATTGAGTGATGCAGGGATTTATGCCCAGCTTAGTAAGTTTATCTATGATTCCAGAGTGGGGGTTGGTGTCGAAGGCCTTGGCAAGGTCCAGATAGGCTGTGTGGACTGCCTTACCCTCGCCCATAGCTCTGGAAACTGATTTGAAGAAGTCAATCAGGTTCAGAAGACATGATCGGCCCTTCACGCACCCAAACTGGGTGGGCTCTAGTGTTTTAAGGTTCCCAATGTCTCTGTTTATAAGTTCCATGATAATGTGTTCCATGGCCTTGCAGATCAGGGTCATCAGACTGATGGGATGGTAGTTCCCAGGATCCAAGGTGGATCCCCCTTGTGGAGTGGGATAACTGTAGCTGTGTGCCACTCAATGGGCATGAAGCCTGAGGTGAGGCTATGATTAAACATGACACTTAGGTGAGGTGCCAGTTCATTTTATAGTTCATGTAGTACACACTCCAGGATGTCGTCTGGTCCCATGGATGCTGTATTCTTAGCTTTAGAGAGTGGGGTTTTTACCTGTGTGGCCATGATTACTGGAAACTGGCAATCTTTCTGTATTGAGATGGGCCCTTTAGGGGATGAGAGGGGGGTGAAGTTGGCACTGAATCGATCTGCCAGGATATTGGCAATGTCCTTGGGATCAGTGTATTTAAGCAGATCTGAGCATTGCCATTTAGATTCTTGACATAGCTAAAGAATGGCTTGCGGTTGTCTTTGGAATCTTTGGCAATTTTATTTTTGTAACTAGCTTTGGAGGATTTTATGAGGGATCTCAGCTTCTTACTGAGACTGGTAAGGGAGTTTTTTGCATCCTGGGATTTTCCTCTTTTCTGCAACAGTTTCTTCCTTCTGTTGTATAGTTTGTTTATGACGGGACCACTAGATTGGCTTCCTTTTTTGAAGGAGACCGTCTTGGTTCTGTTTGGGATGGCACGATTCATGCACAAGTGGATGTGCTCATACAGTGCTTTAGTGTAGGATTCGGCAGTCGAACTTTCAGTTCCTGTCTGCATGGGTGTCATGAAGTTTGTCACTTCTGACTTGAGTAGCATGAAGTTGGCCTTGGAGAAATTTTTTACAGATGTTTCCTTACTGGGGGGTGGGGGGGGATGTGGATGTCAGAGGTGATTAGATTATGGTCAGACCTAACCAATGAGGGGGTGACCACTTTACTATCTGCTGCAATTCTGTTTTCATAGCTAGCGTTAGAGGATTTGATGGGGAATTTCAACTTTTTGTTGAGGCTGATAAGGGAGTTTTTCCAGTCTTGCAACTTCACCTTATTTTGTATCAGTTTCCTCCTTCTGTTGTAGAGTTTGTTTATGGCAGGGGACCACCAGATTGGCTTACTTTTTTGGAGGAGAGTGTCTTGGTTCTATTGGGTATGGCGAGATCCAGGCATTTGTGTACGTGTTCGTACAGTATATTGGTGTATGATTTGGTGGTCATTCAACTATTATCCAGTTGCATGGGTGCTGTGAAGTTAGCCACCTCTGTTTTTAGGAGCCCACATTTAGCTTTAGAGAAGTTTTTCATGGTAGTTACCTTTGTGGGGGGGGGGTTGAGATATGGATTTCTAAGGTGATTATTTTGTGGTCAGATCTAACCAGGGAGGAGATGACTACTGGTGTAGAGCAATGATGGCCCGTGTTAGTAATGACCATGTCAAGGATGTTGCTACCTCTAGTGGGGGTAAGAATGAGCTGGTCCAGGGTATTGGAATTAATGAATTCCAGGAAACGTTGGGCAATTGTATGGGTACATGAGTAGTTTTCCCGGTTAATGGAAGGGTAGTTGAAATCGCCCAGTATGAATGTGTTAGGTTGGACCCTAATATTCTCCAGGGTGCTTAGGAACATGGAATGTGAGTCTTGGGACATGGTTGGGGACCTGTAGCAGGCGACAACCTCAATCGCTTTCTTACCCAATGTTAGCTGCGCCTGAAGTATCTCTGCTGCGTTATATTGGGCTACCAGTCTGGAGGTGTGCACATCCTTTATGAATATGGAAACACCACTGCCTTTGGAGCTTTGGTCCAAGTTCTGGGGCCGAAAGGTGTGGAATGAGTTATAGCCAGGTAGTTCAGGGGTGCTTTCTGCTGCCTTGAACCAGGTCTCTGTTACAGCACAAATGTCGATGTTCTCCATTTTAAGGAATGCTTTGAGAGAGTGCATTTTGAGATTTAGACTTCTAGCATTGAGCAGCATGACCCCTAGATTGCATTTGTTTGTAGCTATTATGGTGGTACACCGCCTAAAAAGGCACTATAGGGTGGCAAGAGCCTTGGCCAGTATCCAGAATCCCAGGGGTGACAGATGCAGGCTATCTCTGGCAAAGCAGTGAGGTCTGTCAGTCATGTCATCCCTGGCAGACAAATACTGGATCCCCTTAGAATGACTCCAGTACTCTTAACATAAATGTAGATGTCTGAGTGTATTCACTGCTGCAGTCCTAACTATTGGGCTATCCATGCTGTGGCAGCCCTCAGTCGGTCCGAATACCAGAGTCAAGGGTTTGTGCGTTGGCTGCTCTCACTTGTTGAATGACGTCAGGTCGTCCGAGCTATAAAGGAGAGCAAGCGATGCCATTACCTCAGTTTTTCTTGCCTTACCCAACCAGAGAAGTCCAATTTTAATAATTATTAGTAGTCCTGGGGGCAGAGATCCCCATAGAAATATGTGTCTCTCTAAGGACAACAGATATCAGGGGGAAGGAGGGTAGGAAAGCATGACTGCAGCAGTGAACACACTCGAACATCTATATTTATGGTAAATGCACACAACTGTACTATGTTCTTCATGTTTCACTGCTGTAGTCCTAACCATTGGGAAGTTTCCCAAAGCTGAGGAGAAGGCTGGAAGATTAAAAGAAACTTAAGATTGGGCGAGCATGCCCTGCAGAATTGCAGAGGCAAACCCAGCCCTAGCTTTTGAGAATCGATTCAGATGGTAATGTTTGGTGAAGGTGTGGACTGAAGTCCATGTGGCAGATTCCAGGATGTCATTGGTGGGTACCCCTCTAAGGAATGCTGTGGAAGTAGAGGTTGCCTAGTGGAATGGGTTCTGATGGTCCTAGGGGGTGGTTTTCCATGCAATGAGTAGCAAAACTGGATGCAGTGTGGTATCCATTTTGAAATGGAATGTTTGGATATTGGTTTCCCCTGTGCCCCTGTTTTAAAGCTGACCAAGAGCTGGTCAGTTTTCCTGATTGTTTTTGTATGATCCAGATAAAATCTGAGTTGCCTGTACACATCCAAAAATGCAGTATCCTTTCCCCCTTGTTTTGAGAATTAGGGAAGAAGGTGGGCAGGTGGATGGCCTGGTTGAGGGTAACATCCGAAACAACTTTTTGGAGGGTTTGGTTCTCAGGGAGACCCTGTCTGCATGGAAGATGATAAATGGCTCAATGACTATGAAAGACAGACGCTCTTAACAATTTCCTGGCTGAAGTAATAGCCAGGGAGAAAGGCAGTCTTCCAAGAGAGGTACTTTAATTCTGAGGATGCTGCAGGCTCAAAGGGAGGCAGAGTAAGCTTTTCTAAAACATAGTTTAGGTCCCAGGCTGGGGTGGGCTGTCTTCTGGGAGGCCTGATATTAGAGGATCCTCTAAGGAATTGTTTGATAAAAGGGTGAGAGAACAATGACTGTTCTGTATCAAAGTGTGCCGTGATGGCAGAGCCATGCATCTTTATGGAGGAGAAGGAGAGACCCTTATTAAGAAGCTCAGTAAGATAATCTACAATAAGAGGAATGGAGGGCAGATGAATGTCTGCCCCCTTGGACTGGCTCCAGGAGCAGAATGTTTTCCATTTTCCAGCGTAAGATTTTCTGGTGTTGGGCCTTCTGGCTTCTGTGATGATGTCAAGGACTTGCTTGCTTAGCACAGATTCCTTGTTGGTTATGGTAGAATAAGCCATGCTGAGAGGTTGAGTATCTGAAGGTCTGGGTGCAGCATTGTCCCCCCCCCGGGATTGCAGGTGAGGTATCAGAGGCAGCTGCCAGGGGGGCTGGTGAGATAGGCTATGCAGCAGTGGGTACCAATGCTGTCTGGGCCAATATGAGGCAATGAGTATTGCTCTTGGTTTTTCTTCCCATATCTTAATTAATACTTTTGGAATGAGAGGAAGAGATAGGAATGCATACACAAAGAGGGTATTCCAAGGGAAGGTCAGAGCATCGACCTTCCAGACCAGGTGATGGTACTCCCTGGTGCAGAATTTCTGTACTCGGTGATTTAAATGAGAGGCAAAGAGATCCACCTGGGGGGTCCCCCATGTGTGGGTAATTTGTAGAAAAATGCCTCTGTGGATTTACCATTCATGTGGGTCCAGCAGGTTTCTGCTTAGGTGTTCTGCCTAGGGTGTTGTTGATGCCCGGTAGGTAATGGGCTATAAGATGTAGTTCCATGGATGAGGCTGCTAGCTACAAGTTCATGGCTAGTCTGCACAGGGGGGTGAGATTAAGTCCCTCCATGTTTGTTGATGTATCACATGACTGTGGTGTTGCCTGTTTTTATGAGAAGAACCCTTGGTTAGTGGTAGGGTTTGAAGGATACCAGAGAGTTTTGCACCACTATCATTTCCTTTTGGTTGATTTGCAAGGGTAGTATTTGTGCATCCCAGAGACCTTGGGCGCATCTGCCTTCTAGGTGGGCACCCCAGGCTTTGTCCAAAGCATCTGTAGTTATGGTCTGGTCTGATGGATGGAGGGTGAGTGGAAGTCCCTTGTTCAGAGCACAGGCCTGGGCTCTCCAGAGGAACTCGGATCTTATGCAAGGGATCACAGGCAGAGAGGTGTCCAGAGGTTGTGAGTGATGACACCATAGGTTCTTTAGGTACCACTTAATTGTCCTCATGTGCAGTCTGGCCAGAGGTACCAGGAGGATGCATAAGACCATGTACCCTAGAGCTTGCAGGAATTTCTTGGCAGAAAGCTGGGTTGGGAGGCTAGAGTAGTGAAGTATTTTTGTAGGAAACGTTGTTTTTCTGGGGACAGAAAGGCCATTTGCTGTTCTGTTTCCAGTAAGGCTTCCAGAAATATAATTTTCCTGGTAGGTGTCTGTTTTGATTTTCTTTCGTTGATAGTGAACCCCAGAGAGGTGAGTAGGGTTTTTACAAATGAGAGGTGCTGTAGGAGTAGATCCTTGCAGTCTGCCTGGATGAGACAGTTGTCCAGGTAAGGGTAAACCAACCTGTACATTGTTTTACCTGCAAAAGGCAATGTCAGGGGCTAGACATTTGGTGAATACCCTGGGAGCAGAAGATAAACCAAAGGGCAAAGCAGAGAATTGAAAGTGTAATGATCCTGCTCTGAAGCGCAGGAATTTTCTGCATGATTCCCTTATTGGAATGCGCAGGTAAGCATCCTTTAGGTCTAAGGTGACCATCCAAGCTTTGTTTGGCAGCATTGGTAGAAGCTGTTGTAAGGTAAGCATTTTGAATCTTGGGATTATCAGGAAGGTATTGAGAAAGGATAGGTCCAGAATGGGACGCCAAGTCCCCTCTTTCCTGGGAACAAGGAATAGTCTGGAATAGAATCCTTTTGCAACTTGTTCTGAAGGTGCAGGTTCTACTGCCACTAGGGTTATTAGGTTTTGCACTTGTTTTGGTGCTTCTGCCCACTGGTTTGGAGGTGGGTCTGGGTACCCTCTTGGAGGTGGTAGTTCTCAGAAATTTAATATACCCCTGAGCAATGATTTTTAAGACCCAGTGATCTTTTGTTATAGAGTTCTAATTTTATCTGCATAGAGATAGTCTTCCTCCTAGCTTCTGGTGTGGTGGAGACAGGCAGAGATGGGAAAGGTAGTCATTGACAGTTTTTTCCATACAGGGTTTCTTTTGAACTCCCTGCTCTAGTGTTTGAGGGGGGCCACTGTTTAGTTCTTTGCTGGCCCTGAGTTTGAATCCTGGTGGGTCTGTCCCTATGGGTTTTGCCTTGTGCCTGCCTGTTTGGTGCAGGAAAGGACAAAGTGTTTAGAGGGAAAATTTCTGCTAAACATAGGAGGTTGTACTTGAAGAAAATCTTTTAACAGTCTGCATTGATTTTGCTTTGTCTTCCATCTTTTTAAGTACCTCTTCAGTTTTCTGTCCGAACAAGTAGTCTTTGTCAAGAGGTGCATCCATGATTTTAGCTTTGACATGATCAGGGAGAGGTTGTGCCTTCAACCATGCATGTCTTCTGATAACAGATCTTGTCACTGCTGCCCTGCTAGAAGCTTTTAGGGTATCAAATCCACAGTGCAAGGAGTGCTTTTGCCCCCTGAGATGAAGAGTGCAGTAATTCTGCTATCTCTTTATTGTTGGCAAAATCTGGTAAAGCAGACATTTTCTGTTTCAAAAGTTCCAAAGTGTGCTAGTGATATTTTAAAATATGGAACTGACAGTTGAGAGCCCTTATAGTTAAAGTTACAGAGGTATATACTTTTTTACCCCATCTGTCCAGGGCCGTGGATTCTTTGTCTGAGGGAGTAGGATTCTTTGCAGAGGTAGCCTTAACCCCCTTAGGTGCCTGAGTAATCACCTCTGGATCTGCCATAGGATTTGTGTAGTGGAATTTATGTGAGTCAGGTACCCTGTATTACCTGTCGGGTTTTCTACGGGCAGGTGGAAGGGTGTCAGGGGTAAGGATGGATTCTTGGTAAACATCATCTACCACCTCCAAGATGGGTGGGATGGCCAGAGGGCTATGCTGGGGTAGGTCCAGAAACTCTCTTACTCTTTTCTTGGATTGAGGGAAATCCCTCGATTCCCATTGGAAGTGTTCCCTGAAGGTGGGGAGGGTTTTTCCAAAGGAAAAGTCCTCCGGAGGTGATGCAGAAGGAATAGATTCTTCTGCATCTGAGTCTTCATAGGCACTAAGAGGATGTTCCTCTTCAAAAACAGAGGAGTCAGATCCCTCTGAGTCTAAATCCGATTGGATGTCTGGAGAAGGTTCCCTTCTCCTTTTGGCTGGAGTGGCCTGATTACCCCAGATGAAAGTGATGAGATCCTCCCCCATTTTAAGCATTCTAGCTTGAGGAGGGGGAAGAATAGTGGAACGGAGACTTTTTACTGTTTTCTTTGGAGTAGCTCTGCGTGTTAGTCAGAAGAGAGGGCGAAGGCCTTGAAGTTAAATCCGAAGTGCGAACAGTATCCTCAGAAGCCAGTGCCTGCTTAGTGGCTCCGGACCCAACCGAGGCATAGACAGCCAAAGGCTCATTAGATGATGCAGACATCTGCAGCATACAGGACTCCGAAAGGGTCTCAGTAGAGGCCTGCGAAGTAATCGAGTTAGACATCAGGGGCTGCGAAAGCACCTCACTGAATTCTGAAGAACTGACAACCCATTTAGCAGTGGTGTCATCGGAAGGCTTGGTCTTATGTGGTCTGTCTCTATCCTTATCTTTACATTTTTTCGGAAGATCTGCAGTTTGCTGACTGACGGGTGCCAAATTAGTAATCGGCTAGTGCAAGAAAAAGGAAGGATCCCCAACGGGGTACTTAGCTTTAGACGTTTTCAGGTGAAGTTCGAAATCTGGAAACAGCTGACCGGTGCTGTTGCAAAATGCTTCTGCTACGGGCTCCATGGCAAGAAAGACTGAGGTAATGGTGTCGCCTGCTCTCTTTTATAGCTCAGACCTGACATCACCCAGCAAGTGACAGCAGCTGATGCACAAAACCTTGACTCTGCTATTCGGACCAACTGAGGGCTACCACAGCATGGATAACCGAATGGTTAGGACTGCAGCAGTGAAACATGAAGAACATCTTAGCCAATTGTTGAAATCAATCATTTCTTCTTGTACTGTGGTATAATTCTGGGTGATGGTATAAGAGGCTGCTCAGGGCTAGGGTCATACCTGCCTGGGCTACATAATCCAAGAGCTCCTCCATGTCTCTTTTCATGTAGTCCAGGGAGGTACGTCTCAGGTCATTCACACCCGCATGTACAATAAGAGTCATATTTGTACCTGTTGTTGAGGGAGATGAATACATGCATTATGTGGTGGATCCTGGACCCTGGCAGGCAGCTGACTGTTACTTTCTCCTTAGTCAAACTAGTGAGTGTGACATCAGTGTGCCTCACTATCGAGTCACCTATGACTAGTGTGTTGGGCATGCTGTTTTGCCTTAGGGGCTTTGGTTGAGTGGCAGACTGTTTGGGAGAGTTATGTGTCTCGTGATTAGTGTTGTGTTGTGGTGGTCGAGTACGTTTCTGCCTTGGAGGTCTCTGCTGTTTGGGTAGATTTTTATTGAAAGCCTCCACAAAGGTGGATGTGTAGTTTGCATTTTTATGTGAAGGCAGCACTGCTGTGTGTTCTGGAGTGCTATGTGTTCCATGTGGTGTGGTGCCAGTGTTGACCTTCTCCTCTTCGCCAGCTATTCCGGTCTTGGCTGGAGAGTGCGTGGCTTCCAATTTGGATATATAAGTGCATCTCTCGCAAGTGTGAGTTTTGGGAGAGAGGGCTGTCAGTATACATGAGGTAGTTGCTACATTGCCTCAGGATGCCCACGTTCACCTGATTTATAGGAGAAAGCACAGGGAACTGACCTTTAGACATGCCTGGAGGGGTGGGCAATAATAATAAGTACTGGAGCTGTTTCCTTGTAGAATGTTTACTGCTGGTAGCACTTTTGTGTAGTACAATAATCGCTACAAGATGTCTGGTAAAGTGCTAGACTAATAAGCTAGTAAAAGTGCAGGACAGAAGAGAACTACAGTGGATACAAAAAGTTTATACACCCCTGTTAAGATGCCAGGTTTTTGGGATATAAAAAAATTGAGACCACAATAAATCATTTCAAAACTTTTCACACCTTTAATGTCACCTATAACCTGTACCATTCAATTGAAAAAACAAAAAAATCTGTTAGAGGAAAAATATAAAAAATAAAAAACGTACAATAAGCTGGTTGCATAAGTGTGCACACCCTTAAGCTAATACTTTGTTGAAGCACCATTTGATTTAATTACAACATTCAGTCTTGTTCTTGGGTACACATCTGCCATCAATTAAAGAGACACTGATTAACCCCAAATAAAGTTCAGCTATCCTAGTAGGATTTTCCTGACATTTATTCAGTTGCCTGCTACAGCAAAAGCCATGGTTCATAGAGAGCTTACAAAGCATCAAAGAGGTCTCATTGTTGAAAGGTATCATTCAGGAGAAGGTTACAAAAAAATTCCACAGCATTGGATATACCATGGAACACAGTGAAGACAGTCATTAAAAAGTGGAGAAAATATAGCACAACAGTGACATGTCCCTCCAAAATTGATGAAAAGACAAGTCAAAAACTGGTCAGGGAGGCTGCCATGAGACCTACAGGAACACTGAAGGAGCTGCAGGAATTTCTGGCAAGTACTGGTTGTATACTGCATGTGTCTGGGCTATGGGGTAGGGTTGCAAGATGGAAGCCTTTTTTTACACAGAAAAACATCCAGGCCTGGCTAAAATTTGTAAAACAATACATCAAGTCTCGCAAAAGCATGTTTGAAAATGTGTTATAGTCTGATGAGACCAAGGTTGAACTTTTTGGCCACAATTCCAAAAGGTACGTTTGGCACAAAAACAATTTGCATCACCAAAAGAACACCATCGCCATGGTGAACCATTGGTGGCAGTATCATGCTTTGGGGATGCTTTTCTTCAGCTGGAACTGGGGATTTAGTCAAGGTGGAGGGAATTATGAAAAGTTCCAAATATCAGTCAGTTTTGGCCCAAAACCTTCAAGCATCTGCTAGAAAGCTGAAGGTGAAGAGGAATTTCACCTTTCAACACGACAATGACCCCAAGCATACAACCAAATCAAAAAAAGAATGGCTTCACCAGAAGAAAATTAAAGTTTTGGAATGGCCCAGCCAGAGCCCAGCCCTAACCCAACAGACAATCTGTGGGGTGACCTGAAGAGGGCTGTGCACAAGATATGCCCTCGCAATCTGACAGATTTGGAGCACTTCTGCAAGGAGGAGTGGGCAAATATTGCCAAGTCAAGATATGCCATGCTGATAGACTCCTACCCAAGAAGATTGAATGCTGTAATTAAATCAAAAGGTGCTTCAACAAAGTATTAGTTTAAGGGTGCGCACACTTATACAACCAGCTTATTGTACATATTTTTATTTTTTATATTTTCCCCTAACAGATTTATTTGTTTTTCAATTGAATTGTACAGGTTGAATTGGTAGGAAAAGTTCTGAAATTATTTATTGTGGTCTCATTTTTTTACATCACAAAAACCTGGCATTTGAACAGGGGTGTGTAAACTTTTTATATCCACTGTAGCAAATCTAAAGGAAAAATTGAAGAGCAGACTTTTTAGCACTGCTCAAAAGCTTACAAACAGTCCTAGATACAGCAAATCTGTATCTGGACTAGACTAATTACAGGAAAGGCAGGAAACAAGCGTAGACACAGACTTTTAAACCAGAAAATTGAAAGAGATGGAAAAACTGCCCAAACGGCCAATACACTACAATTTATGTGCCAGAAACCACTCCTCTTGTGGTAGATAGGCTAAAAGGCTTCCTTCCAACACATTAAGGCTTGGGGGGGGGGGGCTCAGAAGCTTACAAACAGTCCTGGATACAGCAAATCTGTATCTGAAGTAGACTAGTTACAGGAAAGATGGGAAACACGTGCAAACGTGGGCTTTTAAACCAGAAAGTTAAAAGAGATGGAAAAACTGCCCAAACCGACAATAAACTACAATTTCGGGCCAGAAACCACTCCTCTTGTGATAGGCAGGCTACCTAGTGCTTACCACTCCCACTGATAAGCTAGAAGGCTTCCCTCCGACACAGAAAGGCTTGGGGGCTCAGAAGATTACAAACAGTCCTGGATACAGCAAATCAGTATCTGGACTAGACTAGTTACAGATAAGGCGGGAAACAAGCGCAAATGCGAGCTTTTAAACCTGAATGTTGAAAGAGATAGAAAAAACTGGCCAAAGGGCCAATAGACTACAATGTCTGGGCCAGAAACCACTACTCTTGTGGTAGATAGGCTACCTAGTGCTTACCACTCCCACTGTTAAGCTAGAAGGCTTTCCTCCAACACAGAAAGGCTCCGGGGCTCTGAAGTTTACAAACAATCCTGGATACAGCAAATCTGTACCTGGCCTAGGCTAGTTACAGGAAAGGCAGGAAACAAGCGTAGATTTTTTTTTTACAGAAAAGCAGCTAAACAGCACTAAAAACAATTCAAGTGCAGTGCAAGCTAGCACACTTGAGTGTATAGCAATATTAAAGCAAATACAGTTTAAATAAATGCAATTTATTCAAACTGTATTCTGAAATAAATTCAGTTATTGTTTTATTCAACTCTGAACAGTTAAAAAGTGCCAAGAAGCACACTCAGTCAGAACACACAAGGAGATTCTAAGTTTTTTTTTTTGAATGTTGAACATTTTAATAGGCCTATACCCAAATACTATTTGTTTGACTATTGCTGTTTTGTATTTAAAAGTCTGTAATCTCTGAAATGATTCAACGTTTATTCATGAAATTTTCAAAGAGTGTTACCATTAAAAAAACACCACATGTCCAAAGTATTACCCTCATAGACAAAGGAACAGCTGCATCTTGAATTTTAATAAAAATATCAACTTTTAATAGCTTTTTATGCTTCAACACTTAAAACGAATGAAAAGGTCAACTTTACACACAAATTCATACTCATTTTAGGTCTAAAAGTATATCAGCTTTATATATTTAGTTTTTATACCTTTCGGTTATTTATTCTAAAGATAACTAAAACCCACAAATTTGTTTTCATTGACTTCTGTAACTATGTAAGAGGTCAATTTGCAAATGTAATTTTAATCTAAATTCCACCCCATCTTCAAATAACAATATCTCTCTCCAGCTGCTATATATGAAAAATATCCAGACAAGACCCCTTGAAAATCCCATTTCAATTTTATTTTGCAGAGCAAGATAGCATAATTTCAAATATGCACACGTATTTCAGAGTATGTAACATATACATATTTTGTTATAAAATATACATTGTCAAAAAGTATTGCATTTTTTTAGACAAGATTATTAGTTTTGGTTTTCATTTAAAAAGAACCTATCAGTAATCCAACACACATGTATATCAAGTTTGCTACCATGAAAAAAATGAAAAATAACACACTTGTTCCTGTGAAATAAATGATAAAATCAGAGTTACAAAATGAATTTAGCTGGAGATTCCAGCTGTAAAGCCAGGTACAAAACTTTACATTCTTGTACAATACTTTACTGCACATGAGTCTAAACTTGGGGAGGGGTCATGGTCTAATGACTAAAAAATTCTGTATTCATGAGAAATGATTTTTACTTCTTTTTTAAAACAAGAAACATCTTTATTAAATTATCACATATGACATAGGTAATCATACATTTATATAAATGAAAACAAACCAAATTGACATAATTTTATTTGCAAACATTATACATCACTTATAATCTATCCAATCACTGTCAGTCAAAGGTTACATAGCTCATTCAGATCCTGCCTTCTTATAAACCTCATTCCTTCTATGCATGTATTTTTTCCCACAGTTCTCATTCTTTTCTATGTAATTTACTCCTTTTTTCTAAAGATCACTCTTCCAAATGTTTTATCCCTGTTACTATATTCACTGCTTCTAGTACAGTTGGTTTAGACTTTGATTTCCGCATCCAAAATCCCAGTCTCTCCTTGTTTCTTGACCTTCCCCCTATTTTGCCACCATCCCTTTCCACTTTGAATTATAGCTTTCTGCTTGTACTATGTATACCCTTTCCAGTTTGAATTATAGCTTTCTGCTTGTACTATGTATAGGAGCCTTAACTGTGTAGCTCTGAAATACCCCTTTAGATCGGGTAATCCTAAACCACCTTCTTCTATTGGAAGAATCAGCTTATCCCACTTGACTCTTGCCATCTTCCCCTCCCAGATAAAATCTTTCAGCTCTTTATTAATTGCTATCAACAGCTTCTCCTCTGGTTGAGAAAAATATGCCTGACCTGTATATAAAACTAATGGGAGTAAAAACATTTTAACTGCTTATATCTCACTATCCATATCCATAAAACAGAGCTTCCAATTTCTCAGTTTTTATATTACTTTTTATTAAGTCTCTTGCCACATATCCTTAGTTTCCACACCAGAATCCTTATTAATCCATACTCCTAAGTACTTAATTGTATCATATCCCCATAAATATGGATATTGCTAAATACAGTCAGCTTTTCTTGACCACCATACCAATGAAATCCTTGAATTTCTGAGCCCCTTATTTTCTTTGCCTAACATTCTAAATATAAGACAAATAACAAAGGGGAAAGAGGACACCCCTTCCTGGTTCCTCTTTTCAAACAAATTATCAGACAGGAACCCACCTACTTTAATTTTCAATTCTTATCCCTCATATATCCTTCTAATCAACCTTATAATTTTATCAGAGAATGCAAATGCTTCCATTGTCCTGCTCATAAACTCAAAGCTTACTCTGTCACTTTCTCTGCATCAAGACCTTACCAATAACATTGGTATTTTATTACATTCTGCTTCCCTCCTGATCATCAGTGTTCTGTTATTGTCAAATGTTTGCCTCCCCTCCACAAAACCAAACTGATCTATATCTATCAATTTTGGCATCACCTTTGTCATTCTTGTAGCCATTATAGACATAAACACTTTATAATCATGAGAGACAGAAAAAGGGGGAACAGCACCAGGGTAAGGTACCTCCAAACAATAAGCAGTCCAAATGGAAACAAGAAAGAATGGCAGGTATTCCACAACAATCGAAGCAAACCTCTATGTAGTCAGCAAATCAAACTCTTTATTCCACACGTAAGTGCTTTTGCGTCTCCAAGGACACTTCTTCAGACTTAAAACTGATAACACACTCCAGTTCCATTTAAATATCACTTCACTTTAAAAAACAACCAATAAAACACCTGTTAAAATACCCTTATTAAAACACTTAAAGTCACAGTTCTCTTATATGGCTTCACATAACTTTAATCTAAACATATACCAGCATAATGAAACTCACTACTAAAAAAACATAAGGACTTCACTATGTAAAGGACTATGGATAATGCTATATAATGCATAAAGCCATTACTTAAAATATATATACAGTTGCTTATATATTCTCATTTATCAGAATACAAAACATGAAAGGCAAAAACAGTACATGATAAAAAATACAATGTGTATACATATTATTCATGACTCACAAAAAATTAATGCTTTACGGCACGATCCAACAGGAATGGTTTCAGTGAAATTCTATCATTCAAACCATGTCTTCTGTCTGTTTGTAACCTAACTATCCATTTCCCTTCTTCTTTTTCTGTATAATTACTTATATTGCCCAACCTCACTGTAGGATATATAGACTCTAAAACTAAAAACTCAAAAACATGTGTAGTATTATTCTGGATAATATGTTTGGCTATCACATTCCTTTCATTTTCTCTGCTGAAAGCATAAATATGTTCTCTTATTCTTTCTCTGAGTGTCCTATTTGTCTTCCCTACATAGAAACTACTACATTTTTGGCCTACAGCCAGATAGACCATGTTCCTGGACCTACAATCAGTGTAGTTACTGAATTCATATTTAATATGTGTATCAGGATGTACAAAATAATTCTTATTAGCTATAACACTGCACTGGTTGCAATTATGACATGAAAAAGTGCCTTTCCTTGAGGAATGAAGTTCCTTCTTGGTATTGTTCTCATAGCACAAAATCCTTTTTATTGACTTAGTTATAACTAAAACTAGGGCGTAAACCAACCATCTCCTTACTATGTTCATCCAATAACAATATACCCCAGTTCTTCTTGTGTTCTGTTAATATTGTCAAATGTTTGCCTCCCCTCCACAAAACCAAACTGATATATATCTATCAATTTTGGCATCACCTTTGTCATTCTTTTAGCCATTATAGACATAAACACTTTATAATCATGGTTTAGGATCAAAATGGGCTAAAATGGGATCTGATGAGTCATTACCCTTTTTAGGTATTACAGTCACCACTACTTTCTTCCAGGATGTTGGTGCTTCTCCTCCCCTTAAAATACTGTTAAACAAAACCTTCCAGATCTTTATTAGTTTTTTTTTTTTTATCCTGGCTTCCAAACGTCTACAGGAATACCATCTATTCCTCGGGACTTTCCTATGGATTGGTTAAACATCATAATTTTTATCTCATCTCCTCCTATCCTGTTAGTAAATGAGCCTCATCTACCTCTAACTTTGGCATATTTAATTCTTCCATAAACATTTCTATTTGTACCTTTTTTGATTTCCATATTTCTCTGCGTTATACTTACTTTTGTAAAATGTATGAAATGTTTCTAGTACCTCTAAAGGATCTCTTGTTATCTTCCTTGTTATAGGCTCCCTAAGCTTGATGGCAATCCTTTCTACTTTCTGTCATTGTGCTAAAAGTTTTTATGCTCTGGAGTTATCAAAAAACAGTTGCTTAAAAGCAGTCTTTCTAAACTCATGCATACTATCGAGGTAATCCCTTATTTTCTATTTAGCATTCTGGAATTGCTCTTCTTCTTGCTCTGTGAGATTCCCCCTATTCTGCAATACTCTCTCTAAATAATTCTTGTTACTTCTTAACCATAATTTCTCTTTTTATTTCTACCCTATTTTGAAACTCCACTGTAATTTTATCCCACTCCCTAGATATACTTTGAGAAGAAATTTCCATCTTCTCTAATAACTCCCAAATAATTTCCACAACTCATTCCTTAAATTCCTCTCTTTTCTACAGATAGGTGGGAAAGTGCCAGTGTCTCATTTTTATTTCATTATCCTCCATTTTTATTTTAGTTATTATTGGAGCATGATCTGAAATAGTTATTGGATGTGTATCAAAACAAGAAGTTATGTACTCACCATAATGTTCGATGTATGTAGTCCATCTCGCCTTACATTCTTACCCCTTGTTTCAGAGCCAAACCTTGGCTCTGACTCGGCCATACTCATGCTCAAAGTCTTCAACTGGCTCATGGCTAAGAGGTATCCCATCATGCAACAGGCCCATTCTCCAGATCTTGTTTGCTGCAAGCACACACGCACGCGCACACACACACACACACACACACACACACACACACACACACACACACACACACACACACACACACACACACACACACACACACACACACACACACACACACACACACACACACACACACACACCATGAGAAGAAGAACAATCCCAACAGAAAGGACTACTAACACCTAGAGACTATACCTCCAGGTCCTCAAGGAGGGGTAGGAGGGGGTTAGTAAGAATGTAAGGCGAGATGGACTACATACATCAAACGTTATGGTGAGTACATAACTTCTTGATGTTATGTAGTCCAATCTCACCTTCATTCTTACCCCTGGGACAGCGTCCTTAGCACCTTGACCTTGGGTGGCTCAGTGAAAAATACTCTTGCACACTGTGGAACCAAAGGAAGATCTGCCTCTAGAGACCATATCTAATTTGTAGTGACTAATAAAAGTATGAGGTGAAGCCCATGTTGCTGCAGCACAAACATCTAGAAATCCTAGCCTGAAATGCAGTAGAGGTAGGCAGAGATTGTGTAGAATGAGCCTTCACTTTAAAGGGTAATTCTTTGCCATTGGAAGCATAAATAAATGAGATGCAACTGGAAATCCAGGAGAGACAAAGATACTTTAGAAACAGGAACCCCAAGTCTAGTGTCTGAAAATGAGACAAACAGTTGATCTGATTTCCTGAAATCTTTTGTCCTATGTAAATAGAAACGCAATTGCCTATGAACGTCTAGCTGATGAAACTTAAATTTTGCCTTGTTAGAAAATTTAGGAAAAAACACAGGCAACTCAATGGATTGGTTGATATTGACAAAAGATATACCAAAAAAGTCTCCGGCACAATGAAGGTTTTCCTTGTATAAGTAAAGGCAGGCAGACCACTCGAGGAAGAAGCAAATACTTTTATTCCATTTATTAAGTAATTTAAGACATGCATTTCTTACAGAATGCAAGTGTCCTTTTAAGCAGCACCCTGTGATTGCAGTATTTTTTGTTTGTAATTGTATACGTATTTTTTGTTTGTAATTGTATACGTGTTTGTTAATCTCCACATTCGTGTCTGCAATTGAATTTATTCTATTTTTTATGGTCTTAGGAATGGTTACATATGAGAAAATATCAAAAAACATTTAATACTCTATATGGTATATTTTTTAAATGGATTGATACATACGTACAACAGATCTAAGGTTTTTTATGTAGCACTATGGCTTTAATGCAGATGGCGTTTATATAATAATTGCCAATTAATTAAATATGGTGAATGTATAAAACCTATGGTCGAAAAACAAAAGTTATTCTGATGAAGTCTCCGCTACAGGAGACGAAAGCGCTTAATCGACCTATGCTACTGGTTTTGGTTTTTTATCTGTCGATGTTGATGTGACTTTATGGAATAAAAGTATTTGCTTCTTCCTCGAGTGGTCTGCCTGCCTTTACTTATACAAGGAAAACCTTCATTGTGCCGGAGACTTTTTTGGTATACCTGTGGTTTTTTTCCCTTTTTGATATTGACAAAAGAAGCAACCTTTGGAATAAAGGAAGGATTGGTTCTTAAGGATACCCTGTCTTTGTGAAACACCAAATAAGGTGGCTTAATCGATAAAGCTTGGAGCTCAGAGACCCGCCTAGCTGAAGTTATGGCTACAAAGAATATTGTCTTCCATGACAAGAATTTAAAGTCCCACATAGCTGCGGGCTCAAAGGGAGTCAAAGTGAGCTTCTGTAATACAAAATTGAGGTGCCATGGCATTGCTGGATCAAAGACTGCAGGTCGGAGTAACATTGTCCCTTTCAGAAAGGCCCTACAAAGCCTATGAGCCATAAGGTTGGGCCCATTAGCAACATGAAAGGTAGAAATCACTGCCAGTTGCACTTTAATGGTTGCTGCAGCTGACTCCTGACTGAACAGTTGATAAAGAAATTCTAATATTGCCGAAATAGGCGCTGTATAAGGATCAATATGTCTTTTACGGACCCAAATGGAGAATCTCTTCCACTTACTGGAATAAATCTTCATGGTAGAATGCTTGTGGGAAGAAGACAGAATGTGAACCACTTCCGGGGAAAAATCATGAAGCCTGACTAGGGATGGAACTGGAGCAGCCAAGCTGTCAACTTGAGGGTCTGGATGGAGGGATGAAACTGTCCTGACATATGAATCAGTAGCTCTGGATCTGGGTCCAGAATCCTGGGATCATCCATTAGATAGGGTTGAAGGAAGGGAAACCAAATCTGATGAAACCAGTGTGGGGCAATCAGAATCATCTTGCTTCCCAAAGACTGTGCTTTCTGAATGACCTTTGATATCAGAGGAAACGGTGGAAAGGCATAGAGAAGACCAGAGGGCCAATCATGAACCAGAGCATCCCTGGGTGTCTCCCCCTCCGGAGGGATAAGGGTGAAGTAGCTGCTGCATTTGGCATTGAGGGGCCTGGCAAATAGATCACAGCAAGGCTGACCCCATCTGTGGAATATCTTCTCCGCAACATATTTGTTCAGGGACCACTCGTGAGGCATTAGAATAGCTCTGCTCAGCCTGTCGGCAATCACGTTGGACTTCCCCATTATATGCATTGCAACTAGAAAGCATTGGGAGGACACTGCCCACTGCCAAACTCGAAGTGCCTCTCTGCAAAGGGGGTATGATTTGATTCCTCCCAGCTTGTTCAGGTGCCATACCACTGACATGTTGTCTTTGTGGATTGCAATTGTCCTTAGAGGAAGAAAGCTCTGAAGTACTTGCAACGCTAATAGCACTGCTCTCATCTCCAAGACACTGATATGCAAAAGGGTCTCATAATCCTGCCACGTGCCTTGGACTGTCATGCTGAGATAATGCCCCCCTACCCGATCTGGGAGGCATCCATGGTCACCGTGGCAACTGGAGAAGATGGGACAAAAGGCTTGCCCACGTTGAGATTGCTGGCCTGAAGCCACCAGCATAGATCCTGCTTGCACATGTCCATAATCAGAATAGAATGGGAGAGTGGAAGATGCTGTAGTGACCACTGGGTGAAAAGCAACCACTGATGAACCCTCATGTGCAGTCTGGCAAGGGGAACTAGCATGATCGTGGCAGCCATGGTCCCCAAAACTTGAGGACCACTTTTGCCTTGACCTTCCTCAATGGTAATAAGGCATAGGCCTGCTGTTGTAGAGCCTGAATTCTCTCTTCTGGTAAGAAGGCCCTCATGAGCATCGTATCTAGTTCAGCGCCGATAAAAGTGACACTCTGTGAGGGCAACAAGACAGATTTTTCCCAATTTAGAGTAATTCCTAACCTTTGGCACAGTGTAATGGTGGTGTCCCTCATCTGTAACAGTAGATGCCTGGTGGTGGCAGAAAGGAGCCAGTCGTCCAAGTACGGAAACACATGCAATCCCTGACATCTCAAGTGAGCCATTACCACTGATAGGCATTTGGTGAAAACCATGGGGGCTGTGGTGAGACCAAAGGGCAGAGCGTGAAACTGAAAATGACTGGCTCCCAGCCGGAAACGTAGATGACTTCTCAGTGCCCTGTCCATCTTGATATGGCAGTAAGCATCTTTGAGGTCAATGGAGCACATCCACACATCTTTCCCTAACAGAGGGAGTATTGACTGTAAGGTGACCATGCGGAACTTGGACTTTGGTATATATAGGTTCAATTGGCTGAGATCCAAGATGGGTCTCAGGTCCCCTGTCCTTTTCGGCACCAAAAAGAATCTGGAGTAAGTCCCTAATCCTACTTGGTCTGCGTGGACAGGCTGGATGGCTGTCTTTGAAAGCAACTTTTTTATTTCTAAAGTTGTGGAATCCCTGTGAATGGGTGGAATGTCTGGAATTCTCTTGGTTGATGGGGGAGGAGAAGAAAAGGGAATATGATAACCTCTGGAAATTATCTTTAATACCCACTCGTCTTGGGTGACATCTTGCCAGGCTTCTGGGAATAAAGAAATGCAACCCCCGACCAGCTCCAGAGACACACACTCATTTATTTGTTAGAGGAAAACTTTTTTATTATATTCAATGTTCTTTTTTATTTATTTGCTTTGCCTTAAAACTTTTTACTAGATCAAGCCAAGGGTCTTAATCCAGTCATTCCCCTACACAAAAGTGAAAAAAGTACATACATTTTTCTTGTATCGTGTTTTGACAAGACTTTTATTCCTTCTTTTTTACATTGCAATGCATACATTTCTTAAAACTAAGAAAGAAAAAGGAAAAAACAGGGGCACCTGCTTACTTTAATATCCCCATTACCCCATTACACTCAAAAACAACTGAGAAAACTTTACTTTATAACATGTAGACTATATCATGCATTATAAAAATACTACTGATAAGAACAAAATGTTGTTTTACTTACAGTTAACTCTTTCCCTCCTCATCCCTCTCTTAAATGTTGTTCCAGACATTAATGGCATGAAGTACGGCATATGCTTTCAAGTCCCTTGCAAGTTTAACAAAGTAAAAAAAAGTCCAAATATTTCCAAATGTTCTTGTCCTGTCATTTTTCACAAATATAATTAATTCTTTGTAATCCCACATTTATTTGTGAGTTTCCAAGTTCCTGGCTTTATTCCTGTTGATCTCCATCTCCCAAATCTGGTCTCTGCTTCATTTTCAACATGCTCTCATGTTCTTCTAGTCAACTCTTGTGCTGTTTTCTGTCTCTCAAGCATTTTCCATTGAAATGTTGGAAAAGGTTTCATTAGCACAGTCTCTCTGTGTTTTTTATTACCAAAAGAGCAAGAAGCAGACTCTTCTTCTGTTGCATAGCTCACTTTTTGTTCGACAAACGTTTGTATTTTTTGTATTTTCTCCTTAGCATGCTCTGCATCAAAAAATGATCTTGTCTTCCAGGAAAGAATATTCTGAAAATAGCTGAGTACAGCAACTAGAATCTCCTGATTGCTTCTTATCAACATTACCTGATTAGTAGAATAAATGTATTCCTCTTCTGCCTGGTGTACAGTGAGTAATCATGTTCCACAAATACTCTACTGTCTCCCACTTTTAGTACTTTGTCCTTCTGCCACAGAATTGTAAGAATCAACTCCTGCCGCTGGTAGGATTGCATCTTTACTATTAAAGGTTTAGGTTGCTTTCTCATGGCCAGGTTTATAGCATACACATGATGTGCCCTTTCAAATAACAACTCCTGCTATGGAATACCAGTCCAGTTGCTTATTTGTGCTTTCATAAAATTAAATAGTCTGATCCTTCCAGCTTCTCTGATACAGCAGAAAATCTCAAATTTTCCTTATGTGAACTGTCCTCTAATTCTATTATTTTATAAAGCATTTATTCTTGAGCAGACTCATATTTAGCCAGCCTCTTCTTCATTTCTACCTCTCATTTTTGCAGTTTTATCACATCATCTGAGTATCTGTTTAAAGCGTATTAACAAAACAAATGCCAATACAATGGAAATAGCCACTCAAGACACAAATAGACGTTAAGCGCTTTTGTTCCTTAATGCAGGAACTTCTTCAGAACTCTAGTTAAAATGTCTTCCATTTTTTCCAACTTTTTATTTGAGTTGATATACTCCTTCAGTGTTTCATTTATTTTAATCAGCTTTGAGTACACTTGACTTACTTTTTCCTCTAGGTTACTGCAAGTCAAGTCTTGCATCAAAGCAGGAGCTTGCCCTGCTTTTTAATGAACAGATGCATAATTCTTATTCAGTGATTTTCCCTCACCTTTTGTGATTGATTTTCTTTCAGGTTCTCTGAGTTTCTGTTTTGTTGGTATACAGGTAGTGCACTCAAAATCAGTTACTGCAATTTACCCAAAAAATGAGTTTATTGGCTCTATCTTCTAAATTTCTGTGTTCACATAGGGAAAGCTGAAATTAAGCTGTTACTCAATGTGCAGCCATATCCCCAAATATGATTTTTACTTATGATGTAATGAAGAAAACAAATAGCATAATTGCCCCAGTAATATACTTAACTTCCAGTAGTTAGACATAAACTGCCTCCAAAAATGTCATTTGCATTTGAAAGTAATTGTGTAACAATTCTGTAATTTCATATACATTATGCCTTCACACTCCTATCCTGAAAACACATCCATCTACTGTGTACAATTCTAAAGTCTGATTGTAAAGTAAGTGAAAGAAATGATAACCATGGTAATTTATTTCAATCTGTTGTTATTGGTCAGATATACATGCCTCCCTCTAACTAGCCATATCAAAGATTGCTTTTCATGAGTCGTGTGCATTCATTTTGCTTTAATATACAACCTGCCCTCCCCAAAAAAAAGACTGCCACTTCTGTTGTTGGATTGTGAAGAAAGTGAAATCATATTAACCTCAAGAGTGAATTTCAACTTGTTGTTCACAGACACAAACACTGCCCTTAGGCAAGCCAGAACATAGATTTGGCATAAGATTTCCCACATGCCTTTTGTTATTACACATACTCTGCCTCCCAACCTCCCCCCAAAAAATAATCACTTTCTGTGTAACCCTTTGATGCTAGATTGCGATGTAAGTGACTAAAATAATGATCACAATAATATATATCAACTTCTAACTCTTAGACACTATACACTGTACCCCCACCAAGAAAACACATCCATCTACTGTGTACAATTCTAAAGTCTGATTGTAAAGTAAGTGAAAGAAATGATAACCACAGTAATTTATTTCAATCTATTGTTATTGGTCAGATATACATGCCTCCCTCTAACTAGCCATATCAAAGATTGTTTTTCATGACTCGTGTGCATTCATTTTGCTTTAATATACAACCTGCCCTCCCCAAAAAAAAGACTGCCACTTCTGTTGCTGGATTGTGAAGAAAGTGAAATCATAGTAACCTCAAGAGTGAATTTCAACTTGTTGTTCACAGACACAAACACTGCCCTTAGGCAAGCCAGAACATAGATCTGGCATAAGATTTCCCACATGCCTTTTGTTATTACACATACTCTGCCTCCCAACCTCCCCCCAAAAAATAATCACTTTCTGTGTAACTCTTTGATGCTAGATTGCGATGTAAGTGACTAAAATAATGATCACAATAATATATATCAACTTCTAGCTCTTAGACACTATACACTGTACCTCCACCAAGCCACAGTAATAAGCCTTTTACTGTGATCGTGCTAATGTCCTTTGGATTCATATACAGAATGACCCAGCACAGGTAGCCACATCTGGCAATCACATGTGATGTGGGATTGGTAAAAGTGCAGCTATAACAACCACAGTGATGTATTCCCACTTATTATTGTATGGCACCTACCCCCTAAATTGACTGTAATAAGCTTAAATAAAAAAAATAAAATAAAGTGCACTGTGCTGGGGGCAGTGTGTACTGTTACCACTGACTACATGGCTACCTAATTTCCTTCCAGAAAAAGTGACAGAACAAATGATCACAATAATATATTCCAGTTTGTATCTTTTAGACACTATGATATGTCACATTCCATATGAAGTTTCAGTAATATTCATTTAAATGTGATCAGCCTGTCCTTTGTTTGTTCCAGTGACTCCCCCCTCCCCAAATGACAGCCATGTGGTAAAGAAATGCACAACAGTAATATACATATTCAAGCTGCTGTTATAGACCAACCCCTCACATTGATTCTGGTAAATTTATGAAATTAAAAACACAGGTGTATTATGATGAGGGTAGTTCCTACTCCTACTACTGCCACAGATCAAGCTGGTTACCTGACAGCCATAAAAAAATGACCTGAGAAGAAAACTATCCCAAAATATCAATATGCACCTCCTTTTACTAAGTTTGTGGAATAAAGTTGAGAATCGATACTAATAAATAGCATGACCTCTAAGTTCTGGGTTAAATCTTCCAATGATGTTAATAGGATGCTGCATGGTAATAGTCTGTTAATACTGTTACTGCACTAGCCAAATAATTACCTCATGGATGTGCTGCATAACACAGACCCTTCTGAAAATTCCTGCTGGTAATCCCTTGCCTTTTATATAAGCACAGAACTATATCAGGAGCTTATAAAATCCCCATCTATAATTTACAAAATAGTCATGATAAATTACTGGTAAACTCCTAAGTCAATTTATGTATTATCATGCTTAACTCGTACCTGAGGCAATAAAGGTAATGGTCACTAATCTCCTAATTCCACAGTTGGTATATGCTCTTCCAACTATAACCCCAAACTTCCCACAAATTACAGCATTACTGCAGACTACAAAAAATAAAAATGTATGGATTTCTCACTTAGGACATGTCAGGGAACATCACCGTTTGACTTTTGAAAAGGTTAATTCCCTCCCAGTGACTACAAGGCTGTATTGTTTTGGGTATTTTCAGTTTTTTTAAACATCTTTATTAAATTATCATTTAAGACACATGCAAACATACATTAACAGAACAGAAAACAAACCATATTCAAAGCTTTTCCATTTACATACATTTTACATGACAAATATTTTCTTTCTCTGTAACTATCATCAGTCCAACATTATATAAACTGCAACAGTACTGCCTTCCCTTAAATCTCAGTCCTCTTCCTCCTGAACATTATTCTGTGTGTACTCTTCCCACAATTTCTACTAATTTCTCAGTAATTTGTTCCTCCTCTTTTCTAAAGCTCCCTCTTCCAGTTCTTTCACCTCTTTATAATATTCCATAGTTCAAATACAGTTGGTTTAGACTTTGGTTTCTATTTCTAGTAATTGTCTTTCTGGAATCCTAGAGAATTAAACTTAATGAGACTATGTCTAGGCAATTCAGATCCTGTGCGCCAACTGAAAAGATAATTTCCATAGTTACAACAATTTGCTCAACCAATATTTCTGAGAGAGCATTCTGCACAGGCCCTTCCAAGATGGCTGCGCACTGATCAACAGCTTAACCTCAGCTCCCCCAGTGAAAAGAGAAAGTGAGAGACAACAGCTAATGATAATTGTCAGTTTGAGTAAAACTCAGTTACTGGCTAGAAAGCAGACTGCCCGGATGCCTGCAAAGAAGAAACAAACAGCCTGACAGAAAATCAACTAGAAAGACAGGGAGAAAACCTTGAATGGGAAGAATTCTGCAGCTGTTGAGGAAAAAACAGTTCAAGCTTCAGCTTTGGTGAAAGGCACAGCTTCTAGTAATCTAGAGGAAAAATAAATCAAATGTGATTAGAGGTCATAGAAATAAACTAAACTCTGAAGGTGTATATCAACTCTAGTAACAGAAGGCTGGAAAAATGGAAGAAGCTTTAAACAGATACTCAAATGAGCTGATAAAACTGTAAAAATCAGAGGTAAAAATGAGGAAAAGGCTGTCTATGTATGTGACTGCTTAAGAATCAATGTTTCAAAAAATGGTAGAAGAAGAACCTTTGGTATTTGATATTTTCTGCATTACCAGAGAAACTATAAGGAGCAGGCTGTATTAATTTTAGGAAGGCACAAATAAGCAACTGGACTGGCATTCCACAGCAGGAATTGTTAATTGAAAGGGTACATCACGTGTATGCTCCAAACCTGGCTATGTGAAAGCAACCCAGACCTTTAATAGTAAAGATGAAATCTTAACAGCAGAAGATGTTGGTTATGACAAAAGTGTGGCAGAAGGACAAAGTACTAAAAGTGGGAGACAGCAGAGTATTTTTGGAGAATGACTACTCATTGTACATCAGACAGAAGAAGAGTACATTTATTCCATTATTCAGGGAATGTCAAGAAGCAGGCAAAATATTCAAAGTGCTGTACCTAGCTATCTTCAAATTATTTTCCCTGGAGGGTGAAAATCATTTTTTGATGAAGTAGATGCTAAGTAAGAAATAAAAAAGTTTGTTCAGCAAAGGGTAAGCTGTGAAACAAAAGGGGATTCTGTTTCTTGATCTTCTGGTAGTAGACACCACAGAAAGACTGTGCCAGTGAGACCTTTTCCATTGTTTCAATGGAAAATGCTTGAGAGATGGAAATAATACTACAGTCGACTAGAAGAATTGAGAGTGCATTGGAAATGAAGCAGAGACAGGATCTGGGAGATGGAGATGAACAAGAATAAAACCAATTACTTGGAAATTGCCAAATGTTGGATTGCAGGGCAATAGTTATATTTGTGGAACATGACAGAACAGGAGGATATGGAAATACTGGACTTTCTTAAACTTGTAGTGGACTCTGGGACATATGCTATGCTTCATGTCATAGATATTCAGAGAATAAAACCAGTAACCTGGAAATTGACAAATGTGGGATTACAAAGCAATAATTATATTTGTGAAACACGACAGAACAAGAAAGTCTGGAAATATTGGACTTTTTTGGACTTTATTAAACTTGTAAGGGACTCTAAAGCATATGCCCTACTTCATGTCAGTAATGTTTGGAAAAAATACTCAGAAGAGGAGAAGAGGAGGGAGAAAGATAACTATACATAGCATAACTTTTTTCTTAATGGTACTATTTTAATAGAGCATGGTTTTCTTTCCCTGCTCTAAAGTAAAGTTTTCTCAGTTATTTTTAAGTGTAATTGGGATACTAATGTAAACAGCTGCTCATGTTTTTTTTTTCTTTCTCCCTTTCTCCTTATTCACTTTTAAGAAATGTAGGCACTGAAATGTTAAAAAAACTTTTTCTAAATCTTGCATAGGGGAATGACTGGGTTAAGGACCTTAGCTTAATTCAGCAACATGTTTTAAGAGAAAGCAAGTAAATGAAAAAGAATACTGAATATTATAAGGCTTTTTTCTAGTAAACAAATGCATGCGTGTCAGTTTTGTGTGTGGTCCTTATGTCTCTAAGAGAAAATCTGATAAACAAATGGCTTGGAGAAAATGTTTTCTGAAATCATTCAAGTGTTTTCCCAGCTGAGAGAACTATAAAGATAAGAAAAATGTAGACAGCACTTAATAGAAGCACAGGCTGTACCATACATCATAGCATAGATAATCTTACTTTTATGTTATCTCAAGTCAGTGTGTATGGCTGTCAGATTGGAACATTTGTCCTATTAAGAGGGTAAAACTTCAATATTTGAAGATGTACATAGTTTTGTGTGTTATTGTTAAGTTAACAAGTTTTAGTAGGTAATTCCACAACACATAGCAAATATAAATTATCTACCACAGCAAGAAGAAAAATCGACCAGTGTCCAAATTTTAACACAATTTATTAAAAAACAAACATATGTGAAAAATTTGCAAAATACACTTCTCGCACTCGATTTTTAAGTAAATCCTCTATAAAACCTTCCACTTCTTCCCATCCCCCATAATGGTACTCCACGTGGCTACAGGCTACTATTTTAGAACAAATTGAAGATCAAACTATAAATAGCAGCAGTATTAAAAGAAAACTTTGGAAAAAGGAATCAATTTTAATTCTGACATTTAACACTCTAACCCCAGTTGGACTTAATAAAGAATGTCATTGGAAAAGTTTTTTGTAAGTGCTTCCCATTAGGTTTTAATTGTTTAATTAGATAATTAATTTTATAGATGTATGTATTTAAGGAAAACCTGGGAAGGGAAAACTATACTCTTTAAAGGTTTAACAAGTGAGGTGCTAGAGAAGTGTATTTTAGTGGGTATTGGGGCGTTTTTTTTTTTTTTTTTTTTTTGAGGGGTTTCAATAAAACAAAAAGCTTTCCAAGATGTGACATAGGCTCAAAGTGATATGACAAGAAAAAACTGTAGAAAACTTTGACCTGCCAAACAATATATGCATGTAACACAAAAGATGGAACTAGACATTTAACAAAAAAGCTGTTATACATAAAAAGGTGGGAATAATAACTTTTTAATACGATGAATCTTTCACAACTGTCTTTAAATGTAAATGGTCTCAAAGATAAATACAAAAAAGAAAGAATACTGAACTATATTTAAAAAAATAGACTGCAAATAGCTATGCTACAGGAGACACACTTGGAAAGAACTGAACATGTGAATTTGATAAAGAAAGGTTTTCAGGATGGTTATTCAGCGGAATACCTGGGGCAAAGGAAAAGAGTACTTATATTAATTGCAAGAGGAGCTCCAATAATGATAAGAAGATAACATATATAATAATAGTAGATGTATACTAAGGGGCTACTGGCAAGGGAGGAGGATTATACTGGCATGTATTTATATTCCACCAAAAACTGCTATAATGGAGCTTAAGAAAATTCTGAGAGAAATAATCAGCTTTCAGTCTGGAGTATTACTTATAGGTGGGGACTGGAATTTGACTTGCAGCAGGGAGGATGAAGGGAAAATAAGTAAAAAAGGGTGGATTTTTGAAGAAATTCATGAAAATATTTGGCATGGAAGATGTGAATTCAGTAGTAGGAGTTCTGGGTGAATTTACATATTATTCCCAAAGATACAAAAACTGCGCTAGGCTGCACAGAACTTGTATTTCAGATGAACATGTGCATTTAATTGAAAGTTTTGAAGTGCATCCAATAACTATTTCAGATCACATGCCAGTAATAACTAAAATAAAAATGCAGGGTAATGAAATAAAAATGAGGCACTGGTGCTTTTATACCTATCTGTTGAAAAGAGAGGAATTTAAGGAATGGTTAGTGCAAATTATTTGGAAATTATTAGAGAAGACAGAAATTTCTTCTGAAAATATAGCTAGAGGGTAGGATACAATTAAAGTGGAGTAATAGGGTGTCAATAAATAAGAGAGATATGGTTAAGAAGTAAGAAGAATTATTTAGAGGAGACTGACAAAGGTGAAAGTATTGCAGAATGGAGGAATCTTGCAGAACAAAAAGAGGAGCAATTCCAGAATGCTAAACAGAAAATAAGGGATTACCTCAATAGTATACATGAGTTTAGAAAGACTGTTGTTAAGTAACTGTTTTTTGATAATAGCTCCAAAGCAGAAAAACTTTTAGCACAATGAGTTAGGCAACAGAAAGTGGAAAGGATTGTTGCCGAGGTTGAGGAGAGTATAACAAGGAAGATAACATGAGATCCTGTAGAGAGAGATAGTAGAAATATTTCACAAATTGTATGAAAATCTGTATAAAGCAGAAAATATGGAATCAAGAAAAGATAAAAATCAAAATGTTTATGGAAGAATTAAATATGTCATGGTTAGAGGTACATTAGGCTCAATTACTAATAGTTAGGATAAGAGGAGATGAGATAAAAAAAATGATAAATGTCTGGCAGGTTTTGTTTAACAGTATTTTAAGAGAAGGAGAAGTACTAACATCCTGGAAGAAAGCAGTGGTGGCTATAATACCTAAACATGGTAAAGACCCATCAGATCCAGCTTCATACAGGCTCGTTTCAATTTTAAACCATGATTATAAATTGTTTATGTATATAATGGCTAAAAAAATGGCAGAGTTGACACCAATGTTGACAGATATGGATTAATATGGTTTTGTGGAAGGGAGGCAAACTTTGACACCATTAACAGAACAATGATGGTCCAGAGGAAAGCAGAATGTAAGAAAATAACACTGTTGTTGGTGGGTCTTGATGCAGAGAAAATATTCAACAGAGTAAACTAGGATTTTATGAGCATGGCAATGGAAGCATTTGCATTCCCTGATAAAATTATAAGGTAGATTAGGAGGATATTTGAGAGATCTGAAGCAAAAATTAAAGTGTGTGTGTGTGTGTGTGTGTGGGGGGGAGGGGGTCCTCTCTGATATCTGTTTGAGCAGAGGAACCAGGCAGGAGGGTCCTCTTTCTCCTTTGTTATTACATTTAGAACCACTGGCAAAGAAAATAAAGGACTCAGAAATTCAGGGATATCATTTTTATGGTAGTAAAAAAAATACCTTTATTTTCAGATAATATTATTTTATACCTAATAAAACCAGAAAAGGACATTTCAGTGTGGTGGAACATTTTAAGACAGTTTCAAGTCTTTTTGGGATACAAAATTAATGAAGCTAAAACAAAGGCAATAGCTGTAAACTATGCACCCACACACAACTTATTCAGCAATATCCATAATTATGGGGACATGATAAAATACAGTACTTAGGAGTATGGATTAAAAAAGGATTCTGCTGTGGCAGCCAAGGATATGTGGGAAGAAACTAAACAAAAGATAATAGAAAAACAGAGAAATTGGAAGCTCTGGTTTATGGATATGGAGAACAAAATACAAGCACTTAAAATGTATTTGGTCCCTTTAGTTTTATATACAAGTCAGACATATTTTTATCAACCAGAAGAGAAGTTGTGGGTAGTAATTAATGAAAAGATGAAGGATTTTGACTGGGAGGGGAAGATAGCAAGAGTCAAGTGGGATAAGCTGATTCTTCCAATAGAAGAAGGTGGTTTACGATTACCTGATTTGAAAGGTTATTTCAGAGTTACACAGTTAAGGCTCTTATACATAGTATAAGCAGAAAGCTATAATTCAAAGTGGTAAAGGATGATGGTGAAATAGGGGGGAAGCTCAAGAAACAAAGAGAGACTGGGATTTTAGATACAGATCCTTATGGTGAATAACAATAACCATGCAGAATATTATATTCACAAAGTAACAGAAAGTATTCTAAGAACTAAGCCAACATGGGAATCGAGAAAGAAAATTCTGCAGATAGGGAAGACTGCAATTAGAAATACTGACAATAGGCAAGAGGGGGCTAGATTTTTTTAGAGAAAATTGGCAAAGGAACCTAGGTACTGGGAGCAAATAATTGGAGAGGGAAATGTAATAGAATGGGAAAAGGTCAAAAATTTATTTGGACAACAGGCTAGAGACTGTCTTCTCTCTCAAGGATTGACATCAGTGTATAGGCACAGAGAAAGAAACAGGGGGATCTTAAGTGAAAGACCAGCACTGGTAGAGTTTTTTAGTAGAATCGAGAACAGAATCTGCTATTATAGGTTCATAGGTTCATAGACGTGTACTAGGCTAATGGTCCTGCAGCTTTTACAAGCCTAGCCTAAAGGATTACCCTGGCATCGTGCCACCCGACCTTAGTTCCCAGTGCTTCTGTCGAGTAGAGCCACTGGAGTGATCCCAGGGGTGAATTTTCTATTTCCCATCCACTAGTCAATATTTCTCTTGAAGACAGCCAGTAAGTTGCTCTGTTTGACATGTATGGGAAGTCTATTCCATAGCATGGGCAGTCTCTGGGTTATGAACCTGTCCCTCCAGCATGTTCTGTTGTAGTAATGAGGTTGAGGTCTATGGAACATGTGGTGCGGAGGGATTGGGACTTCTTTAGATGTAGCATTTCTAACACAGCTGGGTCAGACATGGCTTTATAAGTCAAGCAGAGATCACCTCTAAGTAGGTGATATGAGACAGAGAATAGTTGGAGTTTTTTTAGTCTGTCCATATAGGACAAGTGTTTAAGGCCTACGATACTCTTTGCCAGGTACTTTTGTGGCCTCTCCAGTTGTTGCAGGTGTCTAGTGAGGTACATGCCAAATGGGGCATTGTATTCAATGATTGGCCTAATGAGGGAAGAATAGAGGGAGACATTTACCTCACTCTTCCTGGATGCAAAACACTTAGTAATGAGATGTGCCACATAGAAGGACTTTCTGACCACAGTAGCAATGTGGTGGTCAAAAGAGAGGTTGCTGTCAACCTGTGTTCCCAGATCTCTCATTACTCCTTCTGTATTCAGTGGGCTACCATCGATGTGGTAATTCATGGGAACAGGGTTTTTCCCCAAAGGGGATGATGACACATTTTTTGGCATTGTGCTTAAGGCCATGGTTCTGACACCAGTCGTTGGTCTCAGTGAGACCTTTCTGTAGGATGTCAACATCACTTGGGGAGTTAAGAATAGCTCCCAACTTGCAATCATCTGCAAACTTTGCCAGCCAGAGTACCTTCGTGTTGGCCTGGACTTCAGAGAAGTAAATGCCAAACAGGAGAGGACCCAGGATATATTCTAAAACTCAGGACAAGGCTCAGGGAACTCATGGGTTTGGCCCAGGAGAACCTGGCAGAAGCCTAACAGCAGAAAAAGGTCTGGTATGACAGGACTGCTTGAGGTAGGGAATATGCTGTAGGGCAGCAGGTAATGGTTCTCATTCCTGTCAGACACAACAAGCTTCAAGCAGCCTGGGAGGGACCCTACAAGGTGGTAAGAAAGGTAAGTGATGTTAACTACATGGTGGGACAGCTAGGCAGGAGCACAAATTGTACTATGTTAACAGGATGAAACCTTACCATGATAGGGAAGCCCTGGCGCTGGGTATTTGCAGTGGATTGCAGGAGGAGTCTGAGGGAGATCTGGTGACTGATCTCCTCAGTGAGGCTTGGAATGACACCTTAGTGGAAGGGGTAGCAATGTCCCAGCAGTTATCTCCTACCCAGGTTCGAGAAATCTGAGCAGTGTTACAGGAGTTTGGGGACAGGTTCACTGGGAAACCAAGGTGCACCCACCTGGTGCAGCACCAGGTGGATACAGGACCCCAAAGGCCTATTAGGCAGGCCCCTTATAGGGTGCTTGAGAGAGTCAAACAGATTCTGAGGGAGGGGATACAGGAGATGTTGGAACTAGGGGTAATTCAAGAATCCAACAGTCCCTGGGCCTCCACAGTGGTGCTGGTGGCAAAGAAGGATGGCAGCAGCAGGTTCTGTGTGGACTAAGGGAAAATAAATAGTCACACAGAGTCAGATGCTTACCCCATGCCTAGGAGAGATGAGGCCCTAGAGCAGCTAGGTGGGGCTAAGTATATTATCACCACTGATCTTACCAAGGGTTACTGGCATGTTCCCTTGACCCAGTGCTAGAGAGAGAGGTCAGTCTGTGTGACTCCTTTAGGCTTGTATGAGTTCACAAAGATGTCCTTTAGGATGAAAAATGCCCCATCACTTTCTAGAGGCTGGTAGATCATATCCTAGCAGGAGCAGGAGGGTTTGGCCTTGCTTACCTTGATGATATTGACATCTACAGCCATTCCTGGCAAGAGAACCTTCAACATGTCAGGGAGGTGCTGGGCAGACTACAGAGGCCAGGGTTGACCATTAAGCCGAGCAAATGTCAGGTGGGTATGGCAGAGGCCTCTTACCTGGGACAGAGTGGGGAGTGGTAAGATCAGGCCAGAACCTGTCAAAGTGGAAACCATTCAGGCATGGCCTGCACCTGTTACCAAAAAGCAGGTGAGGGCATTCTTAGGGACAGCAGGGTACTACAGAAAGTTTGTCCCCAGTTATAGTACCATAGCTGCTCCCCTCAAAGACCTGACAAGGAAGAACAGGCCAGATAGGATAGTGTGGACCACAGCATGTGAGCAGGCATTCCAGAAGATTAAAGACGCTTTGGGAGGACCACCTGTGTTAGCCAGTCCAGATCACAGCAAAGAATTTGTTGTGCAGGTGGATGTTTTGAACCATGGGTTGGGGGCTGTACTTAGCCAGATTTCTTCAGAGGGAGAAGAGCACCCTGTGATTTATCTCAGTCATAGGTTCCAAACCAAGGAGGGATGCTATGCAGCTGTGGAAAAGGATTGTCTAGCCATAGTGTGGACACTGCAGAAACTTCAGCCTTATCTGTAGGTTGCGGATCATGGTCCGATAACATGGTTGTGCCGAGCCAGCCAGCAAAATGCCAGGTTGGTAAGATAGAGCCTAGAGTAGCAAGCATATGATATCTCAGTGCAGCACCACAGTGGGGTTAGTAACACCAATGCAGATGGGTTCTCAAGACAGGGAATGGGGTAAAGTATATTCAGATAGACCTCACCCTCTCAAGCAATGTTTCTCAAGGATCACTTGAAAAAATAGCTTGATTTCTCCAGGGGTGGTGGTGGGGGGGGGGGAGATATGGGAAAAATGCCAGCCTAGCTAGATAGAATTTTGTAAATAATTCTATGTCATTGTAAAATTATATTAATGTAATCCACAGGCTTGTTCACAAATGTAAGAAAACTCTGTTAAATGTTGAACTTCAAAAATGTAACCACAGTGCACTCTGCTGGAAGAAAGCTGATAATTTAAGCATTGTATGACTGTTTGATCTCAGAGCTTGGATAGAAGATGTCTAGGCTAAGACATTCCTTCTACTGTTTTGAGACCAGAATTAATTGCTAAATTTTACACACACATATATATATATATATATATATATATATATATATATATATATATAATATATTTTATTGCTGTGACGTCCTGCAGATGCACATTACAAAAAGAAATGTAAATTCTGAGTTTCTGTTAGCCTGGGAAACCAGAGAAGTGTCAAGAATGATGTAATGTGAAGCAGTACTGTGTTATCAATTTAAGGACAGAAAGAAAGAAAAGCATTTGCATTTGTCTTCAAAAATGACAACATCACCAGTACTCTGCCTTTGCTCTATATGTATATTTATTTAGAACTGTGATTGCTCTTAAACGTTAGATAGGAATTTGGTCAGATTTAGTCTAGCTGTTTTCTATAGTTATGTCAGACTATTCTACGGTATTATTTTAAGCATTTTCCTGTGAATTCAGAACTCTTGACTAGCAGTGTGTGAAATTGAGAAGATTTGTCTTGTGTTTTTATTATTTATTATTAAATATTTTTAAAAATTTCAACTGTGGCTGTTTTGTATTCAGGTAATTTAAGCTCTAGAGTACTTGCATGTACTAATCCACTCCAATAATCTTGGTGCTCAGTCACACTTACTATTTGGATATCAGTAATATTACACAGTGAAATTGGTCACCCTTTGGGAAGGGCCTTAGAGTAGCTAATAAGTAGGGGTCCTGGTGGCACTGAATTCTACCTTATAGTCTGGAGAGAAGGGAGCATAGCTGGATAACCTGTGCCAGCATTCCCCAGGAGTGTCTGCGTGTTTGTATATAACTCATATCTCAAAGTGTGTGTATGTGTGTGTGTGTGTGTGTGTGTGTGTGTGTGTGTGTGTGTGTGTGTGTGTGTGTGTGTGTGTCAGGTACTTGAGCAGGAACAGAAAGCACTGGTTGGACAGAGAGCATGCTAAGAGGACTTGGCTTGGGACCCTGGCTAAGGACATCACTCTATAGCTGTGTCAGTGGGGAGTCTTATTGGGGATCTGGAGAGAAAGGGAGACACCAGCCCCAGACTGACTGTGATCTCTGTGTGCTCTTAAGGGAAATTGTACTTTACTGTGTGTGTACTTGTTATCCCTCCCAATGTGGATGCCCCTCACTGGTGTTAGTGGTGAAGATTGAGGCTCCTTGATTACTGGGCCAGTGCGTGAGTGTCACAGTGGGATATATGTATGTCTCCCAAATATGCATCAAAGTCTAGAAGATTTAGGCTCTTTGCTTGGAAGTGTTTACATAGGTATTTTTATACCCCAAGTAGACTCCAAAGAATTTTTCCTCAGGTAGATAGCAAATGTTGGACATGTAATGTGGAAGAATGACTAATTGGGAACATTTGTTGGGGAGTATAATGAATTGGTATACTTTTTAAGATTCCCTGCAGACTACGCTATCAGAAATCCTGGGTGAGCAAACTGGTATAACTAAGGAAATGATTTTTTGAGCTATGATGCAAAATCAGAATTGCCTACACATAGTAAGGCCTTGCTGAGTCTAAATATGGTGGCTGCCAAAAAAGCAACTACTAGAAAATATAAATCAGAAGGCTAAACCAACTGTACTAGATGTTGTGACTATAGTAACAGAGATAAAACAACTGGAAATGGGGTCTTTAGAAAAGGGTAGGAGCAAATTATGTAGAAAAATGGGAATTGTGGGGACAACACATACAGAATAACATTCTGGAGAAGGAATTAGGTCTAAAAGAAGGCATGATTTCAATGAGCTATGTAATGTTTGACTGACAATGACTGGATAGTTTATAAGTGATGTATATTGTTTACAACTAAAATATGTCAGTATGGTTTGTTTTCATTTATATAAATGTATGACTGCCTACATCATAAGTGATAATTTAATAAAGATGTTTCTTGTTTAAAAAAGAAAAGTAATACAGTGGGATGAGGCCAAGAAGACATTTGGATTGCAGGCTAGAGACTGCTTTCCCTTCTAGGGCTTGATCTCAGAGTATAGGCAAAGAGAAAGGGATATGGGGATTTTAAGTTAAAGACCTGGTTTGTCAGAGTTTTTAGTTGACTATAATAGAAGCAGCTGTTAAAAAAGATAATTAGTAGGGTATATAGCATATTGTATAATAACTATGACAATCAGTCAGAGGAAGTTATAAAATATCAGGAAGAGAGACTGGAAAGGCAATTTATAAAAAAAACAATGGGAAGACATATGTATGGCTCCCAAGTATGTAGCCAAGTTTACTAGCTTTTGGGTCTTTGCTTGGAAGTGATTGCATAGGTATTTTTATACCACAAGCAGAGTTCAAAGAATTTATCCTCAGGTAGATAGCAAATGCTGGAAGTGTGACAGAGAAGAAAGAGGTAACTGGTAACATATTTTGGGAGTGTAATGAGTTATCAGATTTAAAAAAACTTCCTAGAGAGTGCTCAATCAGAAGTATAGGGTGAACAAATGGCTGTAAGTAAAGACATTATTCTTTTGAGCTGAGATACAGAATCTGAACTGCCTAGACATAGTAAGGCCTTATTAACTTTAATTACTAGAAAATGGAAATCAAAGTCCACACCAACTGTATTTGAGGTATTAAATATTATAAAATAAAAGACATGGAAGAGGGATCTACAAAAAAAGGAAGGAGCAAATTACATAGAAGTAAATGGAAACTGTGGGAACAATGTTCAGGAGGAGGAGTGAAGTTTAAGGGAAGGTAGGAATTCAGTCATTTTTATAATGTTTGACTGGTGATAGTAGCAAAGAAAATATATGCGATGTATACTGCAATAACATGGAAAAACATGTTAAAAATTGTTTTTCTTTTCTGTTGTTGATGTATATTTGTCTATGTCTTGACTGATAATTTAATAAAGGTGTTTAAAAAAAGAATTCTTGGCATTTCATTCTGAGACTGAAAACCTCAAATGGAAAACAGAGAATTCTCTACACCGTCTCTCACACTGTGAGATATTTTTTCCACAATGTGCAGTGTGCAGAGTTGACCTGTAGTATGCTACAGGCAAAGGGTTAGTTTCTTTTCTTTTTTTTTTTTGAAATAAGTTTTACTGAAAGCATTTCCTAAAGATACAATTATTAACAAAAAAAAAATCATATTTTTGATGGAATAGATAAAAACAAAAACATTGATATAAAAGATCAACATTAAGGCAATAAACTATGTACACAGATGTTCACTTTGTTATAGACAAAATAAGTTAAAACAAGTTAATAAAAACTGATTAATATCTTTCTGTTATTGATTTAGTTCAATTATATTAATTCATTGATTATAAACTGCTGTATTCCTAGAAGATCTAGCTTTGATTGTCATTGATTCTAGTTTGGATACTTCTAGGAGAAGATCTTTAAAGTTTGGAAAAGAGGGAATTCGTGATGATTTCCAATTTCTTGTAACTTCTTTCCTGGCTATGGACAGTACAGACCAAAGAAGTGTATATTTACTAAGCTTTACACAAGGTTGGACAGGATTATTAAATAAAACTAACAATTTAGTAAGTAAACAGTTATCAGTGAATAATGCTTGGAGGAAAGAATTGATATCTTCCCAGAATTTTTTCATATGTAACAATCATAGAAGATATGGGCCCAATCAGCATTCTGTACCTTCATACATCTCCAACAAAGAATATTTTCTTTATACATCTTATTTATGTTATGTGGAGTAATGAAAGATCTATTCAAAAATCTCCAGGTAAATATTCTCCATTTAGGTGAAGTAGTTTTACTTGCTGAGTGAAGAAAATTCAATTTATCATTATCTGAGGGGTTACACTTATTAATGTCAGAGAAGTATTTCCAATAATTGTCTGGGATTATATCTAAATCTGTTTTAATAGTTTTATATATATATATATATATATATATATATATATATATATGACAGGCTAATTTTAATCTAGTTATTTTGTTAAGTAAAAGCAATAAAGTACTGAATACATTTGGGAATTAATTTTTTAGCTGAAGAAGGTATTAAATCAAATTTCTTTTTCATATAATTTCTAGCTTCTTGTAATTCAAGCCATAAAGAATAGTCAAAGTCATTTTCTTCCAACAAAGTATTGATGGATTGCAATTCATTGTTTTTTTTAAATCTGATGCCAATAAATAAGATGTTTTTGTTCAAATATTGACATTTTATGAAAATTAGTAGTGAAGATAACCCCCTGTGTATATGCTATGGGGAAAATAAGGAATAACTCACTTTCATATGATTGAAAAATAATGTTAATGTAGTGAAATAAAATTGTGTGTGGGACTAAGAGAAAAACATTCCTTCAAATTCCATATGAATATGTTAATTACTAGATTTAATTTAAAGAGGTTATTATTATTATTTAAAATTTGTGATGAAGACAGAATAAAGTCCTTCAAGTCTCCTATTTACTATCTATAAGGTACAAAATAGTTTTAATAACTGAGGAAATTGAATATAATTCCAAATTCGGCAATGCAATATCACCATTATTTCAGCTGTACATATATGTTAAAGAGATTCCAGGTTTAATTGGGAACCAAAGAAATGTTTTAATCATAGTGTTAAACTTTTTAATTATTGTATAAGGGAGAGGAATAGAAATAGATTGTACTATGTCTAGAATTTTTGGTAGAAGTATCATTTTCATAACTGATAATTTCTTCTCTATTGAAAATTTTATTTTAGACAATTTCTGTATTAGAAATTATATATTTCTGTTAAACTATCGAAGTTTAGTTTTTGAATTTCTTTTATATTTCTGGCAATAGTTATACCTAAATATTTTATTTGCTGGGATTGTGGTATATATTTTTCAAATTCCTTTTGAATATTGCATTTATTTGAGCCAGTTAAAAATATTTGTGTTTTGTTGTGGTTAAATTCTAGACCTGAGTTTTTTTGAAAATAATTTATATCATTAAATAATTCTTGAATTGTTGGATTTTTACCACCAGAGTAATCAAAATGTCATCTGCAAACATCTGATTCTTTCAAGATTTATTACAACTCATTTTAAAACCTTTAATATTACTATGTTCTCTGATCAAATTTGCCCAAGGCTCCATAACTAAAGTAAATAAAAGAGGGGATAAAGGGCAGCCTTGTTTAGTTCCTCTAGTAATATGTATGGACTGTGATATATTAGAACCAATTTTAACATATGCAAGAGAGCCTGAATATAACTGGGTGATAAGATTTATAAAATTATTTGAAAACCTAAATTCCTGTAGAAGAATGAAAAGGTAGTCCCAACTGACTGTGTCAAAGGCACAATTTATATCTAAGCTAGCTATAGTTAGGTTATTTTTTTAGGTATTTAGTTGATTCAGTTAAGGTTATTATTCTTTTAATGTTATCATAAGCTGTTCTATTTATTATGAAACATGCTTGGCTTCATCCACTAGGTTGGAAGAAATTTTTAATCCTATTTGCATATACGGACATAAACATTTTATAGTCCGTGTTTAATAACGATATAGGTCTATATGAATTACACTTTGCAGGGTCTTTATCTGATTTTAAAATGGGAGAAATTAATGTATATTTCCATGATGGAGGGATAGTATTATCAATTTGTATGGTATTTAAAACTGAAAGTAACAATGTAATAGCTTCATTTGGTAGAATTTTGTAGATTTCTGGAATAATACCATCATTAGCTGATGCTTTGTTTTGTTCTTGGATGTCTTTTAATGTAATTTGTCTATACACAAACTTAGTTTGTTCTTCTGTTAATCTCTTTATAGAGTGTTTATTAACAAAAGATTGAACATCTTTCTTTAGATTTATTGGTGCAGAAGACTGGTTTAATTTAAGGAAAAATTCTCTAAGTTCAATTAATATGTTACTTATGTCAGATACCTTTTTTTCTTTTGAGGTGAATATATTTCTTTAATGCAATTAAATTTGTTTAATCTTTTAACTTTGTTGGCTAAAATATTCAAAGATCTAGGATTTATTGAAAAGTTAAACTTAATTTTTTTTCTAGACTAATCATAGTTTTATGGTTTAAAATCTCACAATATTTCTTATTTAAAGATTTTAATTCATCTAGTTTGGATTTTTCATATTGATTTTTTGATAACTCAAGGTTCAAAATATCTAGTTTAGTTTGTATCTATTTTAAATCTTTATCCTACAAAAAAAGTCTTTTTTTTATACCAATCTGTTATTCTGCCAAATAGATATGCCTTCATTGCATCCCAGACAAAAAATTCAGGTGTATTAGTGTTGAAATTAAATTCTAAGAAACTATGAACTTCTTCTAGTATGAAGGTGTTAAAATCTTTTAATTTACTGATGTATGCTGGCATCCATTTTATCTGAAAATTGGCACATGTATAAACATATATATCAAAGGTTATTGAACTGTGGTCTGAAAAGGGACATGTAATAACTTTTACATTACTTAAAGAATCTGTTAAACTGTTAGAGATAAAAACTCTGTCTATTCTTGAGAATGTATTGTGTCTGTGTGAAAAGAATGTATATAATAAAGATTTAGGGTCACCATAATTATTAATATCCTTTAGTAAGAAGGAATTTGAAAATTCTTTTAGTAATCTGGCTGAGCCCGAAACTCTTCTCTTACCATTAGAAGTAGAGTCTGAACTATCAAAAATGCAGTTAAAATCACCAGCTAATATAATATTGCCTTTAGAAAATTGGGTAATATGATCTATATGTTGTTGTGCTGAGCTCTTTACAAGGGCAGGAATCCAGTACATGTTAATTAGAGTAAAAATTAAGTTATTGAATTCTATGACAATATAGGCTACCATACCTTTATTATCTTTGTATGAGTTTATTATTTTAGGTAGTGGTAATTTATTATTCCAGAGTATTGCAACGGGTCTATATCAGAACACCGAAAGTTCATTCTTTTGAATGTTCTTACATCGACCTCTAGTCAGCGAACGCTGAAAATAGCGAAATGACAGATAACCAAATTTTCTCCTAGGGAAAGAATTCAGTTGTCTGTTTCTGTCGTTTCGCTATTTTCAGTGCTGTGGTGGAAAGTTATGGGTCGGGTTCAGGTAAGTGTGCAATTGGGCATGGGTTAGGTGAGTTAGGGTTAGGGCGCGAGGGAGGTATGTGTGTGACTGTGTGGACATGAGGGTTAGGGTGGGTTAGGTGAGTTAGGGTTAGGGCGCGGGTGAGGTGAATGTGTGATAGGGATGGACCTTAGGGTTAGGGTTTGGGTTAAGCTAAGTGGATAGTTAGTGGTGTTTGTACAGTTTAGTGTAGGGATAGCTGTAAGATTTTGGGTGTATGTGTGTGGACTGCTGTTTGTTTGGTGTGCTTGTGTTGTGTGTATGTGTTTAGGAACAGCAAATTTCTTCCCTAGGAAAAAAATCACTGTTCTGAATGTTCGATGTTGTCAGCATTCGGTGATTAGGGGTTGATGTAAGAACATTTGAAAGAATGAACTTTTGGTGTTCTGATATAGACCCTATTGCAACACCTCTTTTTCTGAGTGCGCTCAGAACTAGTGAGTAATGAAAAAGATTTAGATTCTAATTTGGAAACATCACCCTCAATCAAATGAGTTTCTTGAAAAAGATTAAGTGTGAGTTATTTAACTGGAGATACTGGTTTAAAGACTTTCTCTTATTGGGGTTATTTAATCCATTTATGTTAAGGGAAATACACTGTAAAGCTACCGTGTCTTATGAGTATTAGGGTGTAACAAATACTGATTAATACTTTTAATGAACTTTGATCTGCGAGATGACATTAGAATAATGTAGGGAATACAGCAATAGATAAAAAAAATTAAATTAAGATTATATGAATAATATTCTACTATACTTGTTTTAGTGAACGTCAAAAAAGAATATTAACAAAAAGTAAGTACAGAATCTTCTAACATTAACATCATCTAAACCCAACCTGGAGTTATAAAGTCCTAATTTAAGTGACATTAATCACCCAAATTAACAGACCAACTAGCATCATATTTCTATCAAGCTCCACCTAGGTATGATCTATTATATAATTAAAAACATGGCTTGTAAATAATAATGTCTGTAATATGCAAAAGGAGAACTCAACATATAGTCATTAAAACTCTAGAGTTATAACATGTACTAATACAATAAGCCTACACTGCTTTAAAAGTCACTATAATCAACTCACTACAAAACGTGCTTCACTTGACATATAGAAAAGTATATCATGATTGTTAGCAAACATGTAAAAAGGTAATTGTAAAAATAAATGTAACTAGGTTTCCATTTGTTTCTTAAGTTGTCTTTTTATAACCCAAAACTATATCAAACTATTCATTAATGAGAAATAATGCAATATTATAGTGGATATAATATATGTAGCTAAGCTAAAAAGCTAACTAAAGTAAGAGAATTAGTTAAACATATAATCTAAAACAGAATATAAATAACACTTCACAAACCGTCAACTGAAGCTATACCCACGTTTAAATATATAGCAGAGGAACAACAAGACTATTTTTCCATTCTTTTTTTCCTTCCCCTCCTCATCAATATGCATGCACATATATAAAAATACATGCATACATATAGACAGATATACAGTTAAAATGAATCTAACCTGCTTAACTTATGAACTCTAAGCATATTACAAAAGTTGCAACAAAGTAGATGTCATCAATTCCACTAGTCATTAAAGCATGTCATGTCATTAATACATATCAGGAGAACATGAAAAGTAACATGTGTAAATAATATTGCTTTAAAGTAATTTGAAGTTACACATTAGACAAAATGAATCCTTGTTTCATAAACTAATCTCTAGTAATGTGTAAGCACTGTTTAAATAATCTGCTATATAAGTATTTTACATCTACGAACTTCATAACACTAGTATATCTATACGCATTTTGTTATAATGAATAACATAGCTGAATTTGTTTTACTTTAAATCAGCCCCTTTCTACCCACCAAATAAAATACTACATCAGTTACTTCCTGTATTAGAGTGACGTGTATCTTGCAGACATCAAGTCCTTATAAGAGGATTTGCAAAGATTTTACCTTATTGGAGGGGGCAAGTCAATGTACATCTTGTTGTTTAGTCCAAGGATAAGAAGGATATAGCTCCTACCATTTAAAAGGGATCATCGGGCTAAAGGTGACGTCATGCTACTAATTGGAATAGTTCAAAGATGCATGAGCCGATATCTCCGAACTGTAATTGTTTCAAACAGCTTCAAGTTTTCAGCGGGAAATTGTAGGTAGAAGAGACAACATCTGAGGATTTCAACTGTCTCGAGAGCCTCTCGCCTCCAGCAGCTCTCCAAAGCCTTTTTTCTTTAATCTAAGGCATTGAAGGGAGAGAAAAGAGAGAAAAAAAAAAGGGAGAGAGAAAAGGGAAAAGAAACAACGTTTGGAACTACTGTGCCTCCAAGTCCGCTATAAGCCTAAAGCCACCAATGAGCAGGGCTAAACCAAACCAATACAGCAACACACAAAGAGACATCCAAAGATATCATTAACCCCAAGCAAACAACAATAAAAACAACAATATTATCATAACAAAAAGAAAGAATATGCTTCCCAGTACTACAAATAAACATACACACTCAATTACTTTTCGAATACTGGCAAAGGCTCTTGCCTCCCCCATAGTGCCTTTTTTAGGCAAGGCTCAAAAGACAAACCCACCTCCATAGACAACACAAAAAAAAAAAACTAAGGGTAATGCTACTCAATGCCAGAAGTCTAAACCTCAAGATGCACACACTCGTATAGAGAATATCGATATCTGTGCAGTAACAGAAATCTGGTTCAAGGCTCCCGAGAGCACCCCAGCACTAACAGGTTATACTTCATACCATGCTTTTCAGCCCCAAAACTCGGACCAAACCACAAAAGGAGGGGGAGTATCCATATTTATCAAAGATACCCACACTTCCAGGTTAGTGGCACTGCACGAAGCATCAGAGACCATCGATGTGCCACTAACAGTGGGCAAAACTGCCTTTCAGTTTGTAGCCTGCTACAGACCACCCTCCCAAACACAGGAACCCCACTCGGCTTTCCTGAGAACACTGGAGAATATGAAGGTCTCTCCAAACACCATTATATTGGGTGACTTCAACTACCCAAACATTGATTGGGAAAACTACTCAAGCCCAAACACCCTCGCCCAACGGTTCCTAGAATTTATAAACTCAAATGCTATGGAACAACTAGTCACCATTCCCACAAGAGGGGAAAACATATTGGATCTGGTCATCACCAACATGGGGTCTCTATGTTCCACACCAGAGGTATACCCCTCATTGATAAGATCAGACCATAAACTAATCTCACTGGACATCCATATTCCGTCCCTACCTCCAACCAAGTAAACCACGGTGAAGAACTTCTCAAAAGCAAACTTCACACTTCTCAAAACTGAGGTGGAATCCTTCAAAGCCCCTGGGCCAGTGGAAAATACAGACCAAAATGCAGAATCCTTTACAAAAGCATTCTATGGACACCTACAGGAATGCATGGAGCATGCTATCCCAAATAAAACCAAGACTCACTCCTCCAAAGGCAGGATACCTGTCTTGTTGACCCCAGCCATAAATAAGCTATACAACAGAAGGAGAAAGCTACTACATGATAGAGCAAAATCCCAAAAAGGGAAGGCATCTCTGATCAGTACCAGCAAGAAACCACGATCCCTCATAAAATCATCTAAGGCCAGCTTCGAAAGAAAAATTGCACAAGACACTAAAGATAATCACAAGGCCTTCTTTGGTTATGTCAGGAACCTGGGAGGCAACTCCCAGATATGCTCTGAGTTAGTGCAAAATGACAAAAAATACACTGAACCCACAGACATTACCAACATCCTGGCAGAAAGGTTCAGTGCAAACTTCTCCCCCCCCTTCTCCCCCAAAAGAGCAAATGTCTGTCCCAAAAGAGTGTAGCCTTCCTGAGATCACAGATGCACAGGTGAGAGTTGCCCTCTCCAAAGCAAAAAACACAGCATCAATGGGACCAGACAGTGTCCCGGGCTACGTCTTACATGAGCTCCAAGAAGAACTAAACCCTCATATAAAGTCACTGTTCAATCTCAGCCTTACTATAGAATATGTACCCAAGGAATGGCGTACAGCAACAGTGGTCCCGCTCCACAAAGGTGGTGCCACAACGGACCACAGAAACTATCGCCTTGTAAGCCTGACTAGCCTGGTCTGTAAAGCTATGGAGTGTGTCATCATGAAAATCATAAACAAAGACATTGGAAACCTCCAGACACTGGATCCTGTTAAGGGCAGATCTTGCCTCTTGAACCTGGTCGACTTCTTTGAAACAGTTACCAAAGCCATAGATGAAGGGAAGGTAGTCCACACAGCCTACCTGGACCTCACAAAAGCCTTTGACACAATATCCCACTTGGGCATCATAAATAAGCTCACCAGCTTAAATATCAACCCCTATGTCACAAGATGGGTTGCAAACTGGCTCAGGGATAGAACCCACATGGTCAGAATAGCAGGTGCCATGTCAGACTCTAAACCAGTTACAAGTGGCATCCCACAAGGCTCAGTCCTGGGACCTCTCTTGTTCGGTATATATTTCTCCGAGGTACAGGCTAACGCGGGTGGACTATGGCTGACCAAGTTCGCAGATGACTGCAAACTGGGTGCCATAATCGACTCTCTGGCTGACACAAGCATCCTCCAAAAGGGTCTCATAGAGACAGATAACTGGTGCCAGAGCCATGGCCTAAAGCTAAATGCCAGAAAGTGCATAGTCATCCCCTTTGGGAAAAACAAAGTGCCCACAAATTACCACATAGGTGGTAATCCATTAAGTACGGAAGAAGTAATTAGGGACTTGGGGACCCAAGTAGATAACAATCTCTCCTTTGACAATCATGTTGCCAAAGTGGTTAGAAAGACCTTCTATATAGCCCACCTTATTAGGAAAGGGTTCACATCTAGATCAAGAGAGGTCATTGTGCCCCTCTACTCATCACTTATCAGGCCCCTAATTGAATACAATGCTCCATTTGGGATGTACCTTACCCAACACCTGCAGCAACTGGAAAGACCCCAAAAGTACCTCACCAAGAGGATCAAGGGACTCAAACAGATGCCCTATGCAGTTCAGCTAAAGAAACTCCAGCTCTACTCAGTTGAGTACTGCCTACTGAGAGTCGAGCTGTGTCTGATGTATAAAGCCAAGTCCAACCCAAAATTAATGGACATGCTTCACCTCAGGAAATCCAAATCTCTTAGAGCTACATGCTCCAGGGACTTGAACCTCAGCACAGAAATAAATAGGACATGCTGAAGGGACAGATTCATAATCCAGAGGCTCCCCTCACTCTGGAACAAAATCCCAATCCATGTTAGACAGAGCCCCTCACTGACCCTCTTCAAGAGAAATCTTGACAAGTGGATGGGAGATCGTAAGTTTACCTCTGGGATCTCTTCTGTGTCCCTGCTTGACAGAGGTACAGTAAACTAACCTTAAAAGGGCTACCTTCTGTGACCTACTATACAGAGGCACAGTCAACTATTCTAAAAGGGTGGCGAAAGCCAAACACACTCTGGCTAGGCTTATAAATGCCCTAGGGCAGATAGCCTAGTATCAACCTATGAACCTATGAACTGAAGCAGGCAATCAAGTAAAGACACGGCAGTAAGACAACAGAAAAAAAATCATCAACAGTGTATCTGTCACACAATTCCCACAGCCATTCAGAGAAACATAAGTAAAACTATAATCAAAAGGGCATAGAGACTATGGGAAGAACAAACTCAAAACTATTAGTACATGCACTAGTTTAACAAATAAAAGGGAAAAGACAGCAAAAGGAACGCTTAGTATACAGTTATATCAGTATATAGCTACTTAGTATCAGTGAAAGAAAACAAAATTAAACTAGTGCATTCATTGTAGTCAAAACATATGTAAGCTAGAGACAATAAAGAGATTTTTTCCTTTAGTATATAATGTAAGTTTATATAGGATATAGACTATATGAATTTATAGAAACAACTAAGGCTAAAAAAACTAAATACTGTTAATAAAGTTATAGAATAATACAAGATGCTAATAGCTAATATAAATCAATGGAAACACAAGCTAAAATCACAACACAATAAAGAATATAATAAAAAAAACCAAGAAAACCAAAAAACTACTAAAAATCAGCAAGAATATAATACTCACCTGTTGAACCATTTTCATTTTCCTTGACTACTGGGTCACAACAAAAATCATTTGTGAGAAAAAAAATAAAGGAATATAAATTCCTTGTTGCGGTAAATTATTTTTTGAGCTTCTTCTTGCGTTCTTTTGTTTTCCAGGTGCTATTTTCAGCAATTATCTTAAGGCTTGAACTAGCCCAATCCATTTTGTCTATTTTTTCCAGTATTTTGTTAGATTTTATATGTCTGATAGCTGTATCTAGTTCCTCAAATACCTTCGGACCATCTTGAAGGAAGATTCTCAACCTTGCAGGGAAAAGCAGGTGAGACTTTATTTGTGCTTTTTTAAGTTCTTTAAGTAATGGTAAAAATTGTTTCCTTTTAGTTATAACAGAAGTAGAGTAGTCATTATCAAAACGTATGGTGCTATCTTTGTATTTGATAGGTGACATAGACCAAGCAGTTTTCAAAACTGTTTTTTTATCATGAGTTGATAGAAATTTAACTATGACTGATTTTGAGGAGTTACTTTTGGTAGTTTTGGATGTAGATAAGGACCTGTGGGCTCCAAAACAAAGTGCTTCAGGTAGCAGTAAAATTTCTGGAATCCATATTACATATATATACTCCATATTATTTTAGGTTCATAGGTTCATACTAGGCTATCTGCCCTAGGGCATTTATAAGCCTAGCCACAGTGTGTTTGGCTTTCGCCACCCATTTTAAATTAATTTTGCTATGCCTTTTTTTGAGGTTAGTATAGTGTGCCTCTGTCTAACAGTGACACAGAAGTGATAGCCGGGGTAAACCTACGATCTCCCATCCACTCATCAAGATTCCTCTTGAAGAGAGTCAATGTGGGACTCTGCCTAACCTGGACTGGGATTTTATTCCAGAGTGAAGGGAGCCTCTGGGTTATGAATCTGTCCCTCCAGCATGTCCTATTTATTTCAGTGCTGAGGTTCAAGTCTCTCGAGCGCGTAGCTCGATGGGATTTGGATTTTCTGAGGTGCAGCATGTCCATTAATTTCGGGTTGGACATGACTTTATACGTCAGACACAGATCGCCTCTGAGCAGGCGGTATGCCACTGAGTAGATCTGGAGTTTCTTTAACCGGGCAGCATATGGCATCTGTTTGAGCCCTTTGATCCTCTTGGTGAGGTACTTTTGGGGTCTTTCCAGTTGGTGCAGGTGTCTGGTAAGGTACATCCCAAAAGGGGCATTGTACTCAATTATGGGCCTGATGAGGGATGAGTAAAGAGGTACGATGACCTCCCCTGATCTAGATGTGAATCCCTTCATGATTAGGTGGGTATATAAAATGTTTTTCTAACCACTTTGGCCACGTGGTTGTCAAATGAGAGATTGCTATCAACTTGGGTCCCCAGGTCCCTAATGACTTCTTCTGTACTTAATGGATTACCACCTATGTGGTAATTTGTGGGCACTTTGTTTTTGCCTAAGGGATGACTATACACTTTTTGGCGTTTAGCTTGAGGCCATGGCTCTGGCACCAGCTGTCTGTTTCTATGAGGCCCTTTTGGAGGATGCTTGTGTCGGCTGGAGAGTCGATTATGGCGCCCAGTTTGCAGTCATCTGCGAACTTGGTCAGCCACAGTCCTTACGTGTTGGCCTGTACTGCCGAGAAATATATACCGAACAAGAGAGGTCCCAGGACTGAGCCTTGTGGGATGCCACTTGTAACTGGTTTGGAGTCTGACATGGCTCCAGCAATTCTAACCATGTGGGTTCTGTCCTTGAGCCAGTTTGCAACCCATCTAGTGACATAGGGGTTTATATTTAAGCTGGTGAGCTTATCTATAATGCCCGAGTGGGGTATTGTATCGAAGGCTTTTGCGAGGTCCAGGTACGCTGTGTGGACCACCTTCCCCTCGTCAATGGCCTTGGTGACTGCTTCAAAGAAATCGACCAGGCTTAAGAGGCAGGATCTGCCCTTAACAAAGCCAAACTGGGTAGGATCCAGTGTCTGTAGGTCCCCAATATCTTTATTTATGAGGTCCATGATGATCCTTTCCATAGCTTTGCAGACCAAGCTAGTCAGGCTTATGGGGCAATAGTTTCCAGGATCCGTTGAGGCACCACCTTTGTGGAGAGGGACCACTGTTGCTGTACGCCACTCTTTGGGTACATATCCTGTAGTAAGGCTAAGATTGAACAGTAGTTTTATGTTTGGGTTTAGCTCTTCTTGGAGTTCATGTAGGACGCAGCCTGGGACACCATCTGGTCCCATTGATGCTGTGTTTTTTGCTTTGGAGAGGGCGGCTCTTACCTGAACATCTGAGATGTCAGGGGGGCAGCACTCTGTTGGGATAGATATTTGCCCTTTTGGTGGGAGAGGGGAGAAGTTTGCACTGAACCTGTCAGCTAGGATGTTGGCAATGTCTGTGGGCTCGGTGTATTTTTTGTCATTTTGGACTAATTCTGAGCATATCTGGGAATTCCCACCCAGGTTCCTAACATAACTAAAGAAAGCCTTGTGATTATCCTTAGTGTCCTGTGCAATTTTTCTCTCAAAGCTGGCCTTAGACGATTTTATGAGTGCCCATAGTTTTTTGCTAATACTGATCAGAGATGCCTTCCCTTTTGGGATTTTGCTCTATCATGTAGTAGCTTCCTCCTTCTGTTGTATAGTTTGTTTATGGCTGGGGTCCACCAGACAGGACATCTGCCTTTGGAGGATTGGGTCTTGGTTTTATTTGGGATTGCATGATCCATGCATTCCTGAAGGTGTTCATAGAATGCGTTTATAAAGGATTCTGCGGTCTGGGCCATATTTTCCACAGGCCCGGGGGCTTTGAAGGATTTCGCTTCGGTTTTGAGGCATGTGAAATTTGCTTTAGAGAAGTTTTTCACTGTGGTTTTCTGGGCAGGGGTGGGGTCGGGATGTGAATATCCAGTGAGATTAGTTTATGGTCTGATCTTACCAGTGAGGGATACACTTCTGGTCTGGAGCATAGTGTCCCCATGTTGGTGATGATCAGGTCCAGTATGTTTTCCCCTCTTGTGGGAGTGGTAACAAGTTGTTCCATAGCATTTGAGTTTATAAATTCTAGGAACCTTTGGGCTAGGGTGATGGAGCTAGAGTAATGCTCCCAGTCTATGTTTGGGTAGTTGAAGTCGCCCAATATAATGGTGTTTGGAGAGACCTTCATATTTTCCAGTATTCTCAGGAAGGCTGGATTGTCTGGTAACCCAAAGATTCTGATGTTATTTCTTCGAGATCTATTTTCTAGATCATCTATTTTTGATTGAATCAGGGTATTTTGCTTTAGAAGAAATTCTAAGTTATGTTCATTTTGTTGTATTCTACTATCCATGTCATTTAGAGATGTTTCAATACCAGTAATTTGTTTCTTCTGCTGCTTAAGATCTTGATGTAAAGTCTCCATTTGGTGAGAAGTATTTCCTTTAAAAGCATCAATCTTCATGTCCATTTTGTCAATTTTTGTTGATAGTTCCTGAATAGTGGCTAAAAGATTTTGAAACTTTTTTTTTTATTGCTGAGTCCTGATGAGAGGATTTTGTGAGGCTCATGTTGGTATCAAATGCCAGAAGCTAGTCTCTTAATTTTTGACAGGAAAAATTAAAAAAAAATTAAAACTATTATAATACTAACTTACTAGGCTATTAGAAGAAACCAAATATATAAAAAAAATATTTTTTAGTTAGTTAAAATAAAAAATTTCTGTCACAAAAGATATGATAAGGCAGAGCTTCAAGAAAGTGCTGCTACTCAAGGCTCATCCTTGGCCACTCCCCCAAAGGGTTAGTTTCTGAAAAACACTCAAGACAAAATGTTACAATTGAAATGACTGCCTTTTATTACATTATTATGTTTGCAGCCCTAAGAAGTATAGCTTTAATTACGAACACATGTAAATGGCATCACATGATGTTTAAAAATCAAGACAATCTAATGTTCACACGTTCATCCTTTTGCACATGTACCCCTCTTCTACCTACTCATATGGTTAGTACTGTAAATGCTGATATAAGCAACAGTACTGCAAAACAACCTCCTTTGATTAAGTTGTGATGGAAATGGGATAATTTTCTCGGTTCACCTTCCAAGTTAATCAAAGAATAGTTCTATAGAAAGAACAGTCTCCGTTCAAAATTGTGAGGTTATTTTCCTTGTACACAAAAGCAAATAACACTGGTACCTTCATAAACTCTGATGGAAGGCGTCCATTTGGTAGTATAATTCCTTCAGCATTCATCTGGATAAAAAATCCACGGGTAGTACTGAAGCTTGTTTTCATCGGTAAATTATACTTTTCACCTAACTGTGTTATCATGCCTACAAATAGTGAAAACGTATTAACTGAAAATGTAAATTTTTCTTGAGCATTACATAAATACATTACAAAGTTTTACTATTAATAATCAAAAACTGTAGAAGTTAATGTTGATCAATGCTTGCAATTTAATACAGGGCGGTTTACTTATATTTTTGTGCTGTAATTCAAAAATAAAATCTTACTAGTCAAAATAATCTGAACACACTATGCAGACGTATAGACAATTATAAATGGGCTGGGTTACTCATAAACATTGAATGCACTTGTAGGCAAGTATTGTGCCAAGTGTTGATTATATGCAATCCGGACATTGGGGCACTCCATAAAGGGGAATTGAACTAATTCCAGATTGTGCACTGTCACAGTTATACAAACGTGCTGCAGAGGTAGACCACTCAGAATGCAGCAGAAATGTCCTGAAAGGATGGAAGACTCAATCTGCCAATGTCTATACTGGGAGCAACTGGAAAAGTTCAGTGGTGTTAGTAAACATACCATAGCAGTAGGTGTTTGAATAAATCACTGTTGCAGAACCATACAGTTATATTGGATATATATCCTGCTAAGGATCATATGTCTGGCCAATGCAGGAAAGCTTCTGAGCAACTTCCTCATGCACGGTAAATGTAAATGTAATGGAAATCCAAGGAAATCTGAGGCTGTGCTCGAATAAATTCAGACAAAATTCTTGCCCCACTAAATAAGGGAGCATGAGAAATAAGCAACCAAACATGTTCTCAAATTGGACGCTTATGTACTAGTAGAAAAGAAGGATAAGGGAAAAGAAACCCCACCCTGGCCAAAAAGTTTCCCCAAAAGATAGGACAAAAAAATTGAGATAAGAGGCCAGGAGGGAGAGCTGCATTACTGCAACAATGATTTATTTGAACATCTACTGTTATGGTAAGTTTACTTACAGAACTGTACTACATTCATCATTAGATAACAATTGCAGTACCATATACCTATATGTGATGACTGTCAAACCCTAGATAACAAGAGAGGAGTCTTGAAGGTAAGAGCCTATGAACCCCTGAAGAATGGATCTAGCAAGTCCTGCTCTGGTTATATTAAAAGGATCAGTCTTGTAATATTTTGTGAAGGAGTGTACAGATGACAAAGTAGCTGCCTCTAAAATGGATCTAAATTTCATCCCTTTCCAAAATGCCTTAGAAGTAGTCATGGCTCTGGTACAGTGAGCTTTAGCCTTCTGAGGAAGGGATTTACCATGGTGAGAATAACAGAAATGGAAAAGGATAACCATTAGGAAATTGTCTGTTTTGACACTGGTAGTCTTTTTCGTCTTTCCATCAAAAGAAATGAAGAGCAGGTCTGAAGTTCTGAAGTCTTCTGTTCTGCCAATGTAGTATATGAGTTGTTGGTTGACATTCATGGTATGCAGGATTCTTTCTCCCCTGTTTTTAGGTTCAAGAAAGAACATGGGGAGATGAATGCACTGATTTAAAGTAAATTTTGAAACCAATTTTGTCATAAAAGAATGGTTAGTTACTCTGTCCCTATAAAAAAGAGGAATAGCTGGTTCACCACCAAAGCCTGCAACTCAGGTACTTGTCTATAGGCTCATAGGTAAGTACTAGGCTATCTGCCCCTGCAAGCCATTTTAAGCTTAGCTGATTTCTCCTTAAAGGTTTGATTCAAACTCTGTACCTTGTGTATGTGAGGTAAACACTTTAACCACTATGCCAGCCCCCAAAGTCAAAGTTAGCACAGTGAATAAAACCATTTTCTAAGTTAGGAATTTCAAATTAGCCTGATGAGCTGGCTTTCAAAAATTGTTTAATTTGGAATAAAGAAGAAATGGGGTAAACTAAAGGCAGATATGTAGAAATGGCCGAAAGGTGAGTTTTCATAGAAGAGTAAGAAAGGCCTGCATTGAGCAATCCACACAGACAATGTAAAATCAGAGGAGCTTCTCTGCTTTGTTTGGGTCCTGGTTCATCTTCTTGGGGCACCAACTAGAAAATAACTTCCATTTAGGATTTTCTAGTGGTCAGTTTTCCAGCCACATTTAGTGCCTACTGCATATTCTTAGAGAAAGGTGTCTTTATGGGATCAAATTTCTATCATCCAAGAGTCAGATGTAAATATTACAGGTTGGGGCGGTTCAGTGATCCCCACCACTGGACCAGTAATCAAGGAGCCTCACTCCAGACCACTGGCACCGGTGGGGGATGTACACTGGGAGGATAACATGTACACACACAGTATTGCCAGATACAGCTCTCTTCATCAAATGCAATTTCCCTTAAGAGCACACAGAGACCACAGTCAGTCCGGGGCTGGTTTCTCCCTCTTTCTGCAGATCCCCCAATAAGAGTCCCCACTGGCACAGCTATAGACTTGAGATCTCAGTTGAGTGGCCAAGTCAAGACTTTCAGCAGCCACTTTGTCCAACCAGTGCTTCATGTCCCTGCCCAATTCACTGACACACACACACACACACACACACACACACACACACACACACACACACACACACACACACACACACACACACACACACTCTGAGGTTTGATTTACACACACACATACGCACACCTGTGAAAGTCTGGCACAGGTTTAGTAGCTATGCCCCCTCTTGTCCAATCTCTAAGGTAGTTAACACTGCCACCAGCCAACTCCTTATCAGATACTTTAAGGCTCTTAACAAAGGGTGTCTAATCTTACTGTGTAATATAAATATTAATATGAATGGTAGTTTGACCAACAGCAAGGCTATTAGGAGTGGCCCACACAGTATCACCAAATACATATGCAATTACTCTTAAAACTTAAATATCTCTACACAGATTAGCCACAATGAAAGGTTTAAATACATTTAATAATAAGTACTAAAAGAACAAGACAATACTAAATATATATTTACAGTAATGTCAGAGTTCAAAACCACAGGAAATATTTAAAACATCATTGCAGGATAGTCTCAAATGAATAAAGAAAAATATCTAAACTAAGCTTCACTATATTCCTGACTGAATATAGGAGAATTACTATAATCTAAAACTTACTTACTGTAGAGAAAGGCGTATGTTGTGGTGAATGGCTCTTTTCAAGTCCAAGACAGAATACAGAATGCACTGTCTCACTAAGAGACTTCCGAAATTAATATCTCAATTATTACTGCTGGGACAGCTTTCAGAATGACAATTTCTCATCTGACTCTATCCCAGGTGAAATCCCCACTGCTAGATCCTAGCAGTATTTAGCATCTACCTGTGAAAATACATAGACCTCGGATCTTTGACAGATGCTGGAAGTCATAAAACAATTACATTTCTTCATGTTTTGTTTTCAAAACTAGTAATTACTTCACTCTGAAGACAATACAGAAAGCTTCTCAGCACAGACATTATGTCTCTGGCCTAGCCTATAAAATAATTTAATTTCAGTTATTTTTCTGAAGTTAACCTCCTGTATTCCAGTTTCCACTATTAAAATATATACATTTAAACAGTTACAATAGTGCATGTACATTTTTGTTCTTTTCCAGTATGGCACACTGTGGTTACATTTTAAGCACAAGCACTTTATAAAATGCCTTTTTAACACATGTCTATACAGACCAGTTTGGTATACACATGGCATACAGTTCTAATATTGTTGTAACACAAGCATCTTATATAAATCATGTTGATATTTGCAAATGACATATAATTATTTACAAAATTCCAGCTAGCTCTGCTAGCAGTACCTCCTTTGTCACAATGAGTAGATCTATTCTGTGGGAAGTTTATGGTAATTCCCTTGGCCATTTTCATGAGAAGGAAGAATCAATGTTGTCTGTGCCCAAAGGAAGCTACCAAGATCATTTCTGGAGAGTTCTTTTGGATCTTTAAAAGAACTCTGTTTATCAGATGAAAGGGGGAAGACAAAGGAACATTCCTTCTATGGGAAGGGAAAAGACATCTGTCATCCAGGCTTTATACAAGGTGTCTTGCAGCAGAATTTTCTCAATTGTCTGTTATGAATGGAGACAAACAGATCTATTTGGGGAACTTCATGCAACTGGATAATCTCCTGGAAAACCCCAGAGTGTAACTTCTATTTGGGGGAGGGTCTGTCTTGGATCTGCTCAGTGTATTTACTACAGTGTTCTGCTCTGATGAGATGTACATAGCCTGAAGGAATAGATTGTGCAAAGTTGCCAGTTTCTAGGCTATCAGAGATAGTCTGCATAGACGGTAGGACCTGGTTCCCTCTTGTTTGTCTATATACCACATTACAGTAGTATTGTCTGTGATTACCTGAAGAGGTCCTGGAATCCACAAATGATTCATTTTCTTTAATGCATTGATCAAAGCTATCATTTCTTTGGTATTTACATGTTTTTTTTTAAATTGAAATGATGGTCTGATAAACCCTGTGCTATGATTCCCTTGGATACAGTTCCACATGCACATTCAACATCCATTGTTACAGACTGAGATGGGGCTGGAGGGGAAGAACTCGATTTTGTAAAATCTGATCTGCCCATAATAATAGCTCTTTCCTGAAGGAAAGTACTGGAATTTGGAAAAAAAAATGAGGGTGAGGTTGTTGGTGCTATGTACTAACTTGAGAAACCACTGTGTTTTCCTTATCTGTAATTTGGCTAGAAAAATCATCAGATCATGGAAGCCATGAGTACAGAATCCTGAGATATTCCCCTGTAGTAGTCAATGATTGTTGAAAAAAACTGTAGAAACTGGATGTGATAAAAATTGTCTATTCATTATGAAGATAAATCATCAATAATAATGCATCTTGCAGTCAACCTATAAATGTGATTCTGTGAGAAAGAATAAGAGACTTCTCCAGATTTAGTTGAAAACTCACACTTTAGAAAAGAGGTCTGATAAACAGCAGAAGTCTTAACAGTTTTGAAAAGTGTCAGCAAAAATATGGCATTCATCTACATATGGAAAAACATGAAATCCTTCCATCCTTACTGGTGCAAGACACTTTGTGGATATCCTTGGAGCCATGAAAAGACGAAAGGGTAAAGAAGCGAACTGAAAATGTGAAACATTAACAGAAAATCTTAAAAAGTGTCTGAAGTTTCTGTGAATGTGTATGTGGTTATACATGTCTTTTAGGTCCAGAGTCACCAAAACCATAGAGGTGGAATTGGTGGAAAACGAGAGATTGAAGGGTGAGCACTGTGAATTTTGAAACTTTTAAGTAAAAGTTTAAGAAACATAAGACCCATGCAAGTCTATAGGTTCCCTCCTTTTTGGGCATTAAGAAAATAACTGAATAAAACACATTTTTATTTTGAGAATCTAGAACAGGTTCTCTGACTCCATGAGATAACATATGGGACATGATGGGAAAGAAGAGACAAGTTTGATTTACTGGGAGTGGAGGAACGCCTAGGTTTTGGGAAAAGGAGTCCCACTGCTACTTGTTTCTGTTTTAGATGATTTCCAGTATTCATGAGGTCATTGTGATTTGATTCCAGACATAGAAATAGAAATTCTGCCTGCAATGTTTAGAGCACGGCCAGGATGGAGAGGACAGAGGGGTGGAAAAGGAAAGGGAAGACAATCAAGAATGTTTCCGACTGCCCTTAAGACTGGGCAGCACCCCCTTTTTCTTAGAGTTGCCTTGCTATTGTTTCTTAAATTACTGTTTCCCATATTTTTTGGGGATTGTTTAAAAAGGTTTCTGTAGAAGACCTGAGGAGTGGAAGGGTAATTCTTTTTTTTTGACACCCTTATTGTAGTATCATTTGTGACACAGGCAAACTTGCATTTATATAAAAGAAAACAAACCATATTAACATGTTCACAGTTACAAACATTATACATCACATATATTCTTTTGTACAATATAATCAATCCAAAGGCACATAAATTGGTCAGTTTCCAACTTCTCTAAAACCTCATTCCTCCTCCAAAACATTTTCTGCATGTATGTTTCTTACAGTTTCCATTTTGTTATGTAATTTGCTCCTACCCCTTTCTAAAGTTCCCTCTTTTAGTTATTTTATCTCAGTTACAATGTTTACTGCTTCAAGTGTGGCTGGTTTAGACTTTGATTTCCATTTTCTAATAATTGTTATTTTGGCAGCCACCAGAATTAAACTTAACAAGGTCTTACCATGTCTAGGCAATTCAGATCCTGTACCCCATAACGTTCCATCTGTGTTGTTGATCTCTATTCATTTATGACGGATGGGTCTCAGTTCCCTCCTCAGAAATGACTTGGCCAATATAACAAGCTCACTCCAGCCAAAAACTCTCGAGTTAAGGTTACCCATAGTGCCCCTCTCTTTATTTCCTCAGATTGAGTTTGCCCGTAATGAAAAAAAGCAGAGACTTTCTCTGAGCAAATACCCTATCATGTAACCAGGACCAAATCCAAACCTCCAGGAGCCTTTCAGATGGGTAGGAGGTTGGCATATCATGAATGAATGAAGATCAACAACACAGATGGAATTTTATGGAAAGAACATAACTTCTTTATCTGATGTTGTTAACCTTCATTCATTCATGATGGATGGAACAGAGTCCCTAGCTACTTTATGTTCTGGGAGGCCCTATGGAAGGATATTCCTGAGCACCATTGAGCCAAAGGATGCTCTCCCCCTGGAGACCAAATCCAATTTGTAATGAGTGATAAAGGTATGAGGGGAAGCCCAAGAAGCTGCTGTGCAAATGTAATCCATAGAATCTCTAGAATGAAAAGCCATCAAAGTAGCAACTGATCTGGTTGAGTGCACCTTGATTTTAGCTGTTAAATGCATTTGGTTTTGTTGATAAGCAAAAGAGATACAGTCTCTCAGCCATTTTGCCAAAGTGATGTTGGAAAATGATTTTCCCAACTTGGGTCCTGAAAAGGACAGAAACAATTGATCAGATTTTCGAAAGATTTAGTCCTATCTAAGTAGAAACATAATTGTCTATGTACATCCAATAAATATAAACAATATTCTCCTTTATTAGAAAGGTTTGGAAAAAAAATGGCAGGTCAATGGATTGATTAATATTTAACTCTGAGACAACCTTGGATAGAAAGGAGGGGTTAGTCCAAAGAGCTACTCTCTCTTTGTGGAAAACTGTGTAAGGCCGTTTTACACACAAGGCCTGTAATTCTGATATTCTTTTCGCTGAGGTAATGGCTACCAAGAATAAAGTCTTCCAAAACAAGAATTTTAGATAGCAAGTGGCAGCAGGCTCAAATGGATGACAAATCAAAGTTTGTAAGACCAGTGTCAAATTCCATGATTCAGTGGGCTCTTTGAAGGGTGGTTTTATATGTATAACCCCTTTCATGAAGGCTTTACAGAGGCAGTGAGATAATAAAGAAGAGTCTTGGAAACCATTGTAAAAGTTTGAAATAGCCACCAAATGGACCCAGATTGTAGAATTTGAAGCTCGCAAATGTAATAAGGTTGATAAATACTCTAGAACTGAACTGATCAGAGCTGAAAAGGGGTCTATTCTTTTCTCCCCCCAAGACCAAAACACAAATCTGTTACATTTACTATAATAAATCTTCCTGGTGGATGGTTTATGGGAAGTCAGAAGCATTTTTCGAACAGGAGAAGATAGGTTATTTTGCCTGGCAATTACTAGAAGTGGAGGTACCAAGCTGTCAGTTTGAGGCTCTATTGGTTTGGATAGATCAACCCCTGTGGGTGTGACAGTAGTGCTGGAGTTGGATCCAGAATCCACGGCCGGTAAACCAGGTGAGGCTAAAGGAAAGGGAACCAGACTTGGTAGGGCCGATAGGGTGTAATGAGGATTATTTTGCTTCTCAACTGAAGAGCTTTCTTTAGAAACTGTGGTATTAAAAGAAAAAGAGGAAAGGCATAAAGTAGTCCCAAGGGAAAATCATGTATTAGAGCATCCCTCAGAGCACCCCCTGAGGGGGATAAGGGCAAAGTAGCTGCTGCACTTGTGGTTGGTGGGGGATGTGAAAAGATCGCAGCAAGGCTGACCCCAGTGATGGAAAATGTCAGTCTCTATTACTGGGTTGAGAGACCACTCGTGAGGCAGGAGAATACATCTGCTCAGTTTGTCCGCAATAACATTGGAATTCCTGGGAATATGTATTGCTACCAGAAAGCATTTGGAGGCTATCAACCATTGCCAAAGTCTCATGGCTTCCTGACACAGCGGGTAAGATCTGGTTCCCCCCTGTTTGTTGATATACCAGATGACCGACATGTTGTCCGACTGGATAACAATTGTCCCCAATGGGAGGGCAGACTGGAATGCTTGCAACACCAGAAGCACCGCCCTCAGTTCTAGGACATTGATATGAGAATTGGCCTCCATGGGGGACCAAGTGCCTTGGACCGTCTTTCCCTGAAAATGCCCCCACCCCATCAGGTATGCGTCTGTGGTTACAACAGCCTTGGGTTGAGAGGGTGAGAAGGGGCGACTCCATAACTCCATTTCTGGCTTCATCCACCAATTCAGATCTTGCTTGCAGAGGTTTGTTATACAGATTGGGTGAGACATTGGATGTGTTAAAGGGACCACTGTAACTCTAGGAGCCAATGTAACAATCTCATGTGTAGTCATGCTAGAGGAACTATATTAATGGTTGCTGCCATTGAACCTAGCAGTTGAAGGACTGAATGAGCTGGGACTTTGTCCTGAAAGAGTATCACTCGGAGTTGAGATCTTAATCTCTGAAGCCTGTGAAGCAGGAGGGTGGCTAAGTAAGACCTTGTGTTAAATGTTGCTCCTATGAATTCTAGGCTTTGAGTAGGTATTAGTTTTGACTTCTCATCATTTATAGAGATCCCTAGAGATCTTGCTAGCTGTAGAGTGTAGTGTAAGACAAGAAGCAGTAGATGCTTGGTGGGGGTGGTAAGGAGCCAATCATCTAGGTATGGAAACACCTGGAATCCTTGCAGTCTCAAGTGAGCTGTTACAATTGCCATCCATTTGGTAAACACTCTGGGGGCTGTGGAGAGACCAAAGGGCAGCGCTCGAAATTGGTAGTGATTGGCTCCCAGCCAGAAGAGGAGATATTTCCTGGAGTGTTTGTACATTTTTATATGGTAATACGCATCCTGGAAATCTATCAAGCACATCCAGTCAACTTTCTCCAGAAACGGTAAGATATACTGAACTGTGATCATCTGGAATTTGGTCTGTTTGATGAACTTGTTAAGGATGCTGAGATCAAAAATTGGCCTCCAGTCTCCTGTCTTTTTTGGCACTAAAAAGAACCTTGAGTAAAATCCGGATTCTATCTGGTCTTGTGGGACTGTTTGGATGACTCTTTTTTGGAGCAACTTTTGAATTTCTTGTGCTGTTACATCCCAGTGACTGCGTGGAACATTGGGGATTTGCCTTTGCGGCCTCAGATAAAGATCGAATGGGATGTGATAACCTCAGGTAATTATCATCTGCACCCAATAATCTGTTGTTATGGAGTGCCAGGCTAAATGGTGCAGAGAAAATTGTCCCCTGACTGGTTCCAAAGGCAAGTAATTGCGTCGCTCTTCAGGAGTGCTGGTAGGACTGTCCAGAATAAGAATCTCTGGACCCCTGGTTAGGCGGACCCCCTCTGCATCAGGGGGGTGTCTTCCTGCTGAGTTTCCCACCTCTCCCCCAGGGGGAAAACTCATCACATGTGTTACAGAAAGGCCCTTGGGATTTCCTGTACCACATCCTTCCACTTCTCTGATTCCTAGAGTAGGATCATTGAGAAGCGGAAAAACATATGCCCACAGCAGATAGGGTCTTGCTGTCCTTCTCACACCTGGCTAGTGTGTCTTTAACCTTTGGACCAAAAAGGGAGGAAGTGTCAATGGGAGCAATGATGAAGGAAGACTTGAAAGGGTCCACAAAGTCGCACAAGCACATCCAGGCATGACGTCTCATGACAACTCCTGCACCTGCTGCTCTGGCCACCCCTTCAGTCATATGTGAAATCAACCATATGGACAAGTTAGATATGGATTCCAGGGTGGCCAGCTGTGAGGCAACTTTGTCACATAGCTCACCAGACACAGCTCCTGCCAAAGTTCCTGAGATTTCCATAATGAGGTCTCTCTGGAGACAGGTAAAATGTGCCAGGTTGTTCAACGACTGCATGGCAAAGATCGATGAAGCATAAACTCACTTCCCTAGCCTGTCCATCATCCGAGACTCCCTATTTGGAGGACGGACAGCAGGACTCTGTTCTGCGAGTTCTTTCTTTGTGGCTGCTGCCACCACCATAGCGTCTACTGCCAAGCCTTTGGACCAATAGGGCTGATCCTCTGGAGGGGAGATTATTTTGTCCATTCTCCTGGAGATTGGCTCAGTGGTGTCAGGAGTCTTCCACGTGTGCTGCATGATGAGCTGGACTAACTCATCTGCTGGCGGGGTCACCCAGGAAGTAGAGGGTCGAGCATGAAAATCTGAAAATCCTGGAAGAGTACAGATTCCTCAGAAGAAGGGTTGCTGGGATTCCAGCCACCCCTCTGTTTCAGAATCTCTAGTATGTCTCTTTATGAGACATCCTCAGGGGGTGACCATAGGGACCCTTCCCCCTCTTTGAAATCCAAATCTTCGGTGAGGAATTCCACAGGGGAATCAATGTGCTTCCTCTTGCATGATCTCTTACGGGGTGGATCTTCAGGGGGGGAACATCCAAAGAAGACTCCAGAGAGAGGCTGCCCTGCGATAGGGTATCTTGCTGCTCCTGTGCTCGATGCCCCAGCGTAGTGGACTGTGTCAGCTGTGAACCAGAAGACATGTATATGTGGCATTCTGGCATCGAAGGGGCCAACTGTGAACCTGCTGAGGTGAGTTACCTCTCCATAACCTGGAAGGCAGGCCCACCCAAAGAGGGATGGGATCCCAGAACCGAGAAAGACAACCTTGGTACTAGGGTCACACCCCACTCCGATGAGCCCACCCCCAGCGAAGGAGCCCCAAGAGGACTCGGAGCTGCCAAAGCAGCCGGAACCATAGATGGCACCGTAGGAAAAAAATCGTCTGTGTAGTAGGGGTCATGGTGCCGTTAGGACCAGTCATGGTCTCAAGGGTGGGTTGGCTCTGATTGAGCCATGGACCACAGGGCAGACTCCGGAACCATGGTAAGATCTACCAGTGGAACTGAAGAAGCTGGCATCGAAGGCTCCAATACCTGAGGGGAGGTTGAAGGAGGAATATATGTTGGAGTCTGTGGAGAAAATTCATCAGCTCAGAGTGGGAGGGAGGTTCTAGATGGAGTTGGGATGTCTCTGGCTGCTAGGTGCTGATCCATAAGTCTCACTACATCGAGCTCATTAAGGTTTCTGGTGGAATGGGTTAACATCCCTGATGGAGATTTGAGCCAATCAAGAAATGGACTTATTTGCTGTCCAACAAAGGTGTCAACTGACAGAGAATATTTGGTCCTGGCTAGTGTCTTGACCTTCGGCACCGTGGTTGGAAGACCAGAAGGTTGTGATTTGGGGGAGGGGGGGTGACCGGTTTTAATGGAGAAACTATTTTTGGTGCCGAGAGGGTCTGTGGTACCATGGGAGTGGTTGGTACAGTGGAAGAAATAGTCATTATCGGTTCCGAGGTCAAGGCTGGCACCGTGGACAGAGTTTTAGATTCCGGTGCCGAGATAGGTATCAAAGTCATTTTTGCAAGGTTTAATTTCAGTTCCATATAAACCTAAGCCTTAGTGTTTTTTGATTCCTGAGAATGAGGAGACAATGGTACTGACCAGCTCCTCTTTTTCATCTCTTTTTTAGCAGGGGTTGAGACCTCCACCTCAGATAAAGCCTCTGAGAAAGGAGTTTGTAAAAGACCCTTTAGGATTCATTTGTTTTTGTGCTCAGCTAAAGTGTGGGCTCTTACAGAGCTCGCACAGAGGTTGAACTTTTAAATGTAGTACTCCTAGGCAATAGACACAGGAGAGATGTCCATCAGAGTTTGGCATCTTCCTGCCACATTTATCACATTGTTTGAAACCAGTAGTGCCCTTTTTGTCTGCCACTATACAAAAATCCAGTCCACAGTAAACAAACAGCAATGAAAACAGTAATTTAATGGTGACAAAGCAGAAGAGATATCCTATCATGATAGGATACACACACACACACACACACACACACACACACACACACACACACACACACACAAAGGATTTTTTTTTTACATTTTACCAACAATAGTAAGTGGAAAGAGTACCCAAAAAGGGTAAAGGAAAAAGGAGAATCCTAACAATGGTATTTAAATTACCAAAGGGTAAGGGAGAGGGAGGAGCCTGTACCAACGATGGTACTAAGAAATGCCAGTACGGTAAAAAAGGGAAAGAAAATTTCACTCACACAGGAAGGAAAGTATCACCAAGTATGAATGACTAAGAAATAAAGGTATTATAGGCAATTATAAAGACAAAGCATCGGTTCTGAGGATGGAACCGAGAACCATTTGTCATAAATGAATGAAGATTAACAACATCAGATAAATAATTTCCTTAGTTATATCCATTTGCTTGCCCTGGAAGGGTAATTCTTGATATATTTAGGAATGGGAGATTGAAAATTTTGTTTGACCCCATGAAAGAATTTGACCCTCTCATCAAACCTTTTCAAAACTAAAACTGAAGAAATACCAGAAAGAATTTCCTTGTCCAACAGAGCATTAAAAAGTTTACCTTGACACTCTTGTGCAGATTTTGAGATCTAAGCCATTCACATTTATGCATAACTGAACCAATTGCAGCTGCTCCGGGATGCTGCATCAGCAGCACCATATGAACAATTTAAAGAATGGTTAGTGATGTGTTAAAGCAGAGATCATGCTGAGTAGGGAGGATTTAACATCTGAAGAGCATAAATCTGCAAGTACCTTGTTCATGTCTGCAAATGATGCCAGCAGATATTTTATTATGTGAGTCTGACAGTTGAGTGTCCTGACAGTAAAGGTAAAGGATGTTGAAACTTTCTTCCCATACCCGATGAAAGCCAGAAGGCACAGTATTACTAGTAGTAAGATTTTTAGAACTAGAATCTTTAGCTAAGAAAATCACAGATGGATCAACCAGAGTTTCAAAAATGAACTTTTGGGACTGTGGTACTTTTAGATAGCCTCTCAGGCTTTATCGGTTCAGGGGGCTGACTGTCACGCAAAGTACATGCAACACTAAAGGTGTCTTTCTATGAACCTATTACAGGAAGTTTGGCCAAAAGCTTAGGAGTCTCTACCTGCATGGAGATCGTAATATCTTTTTTTTGAGTCTCAAAAATCTTTTTATTTTACCTATTATGTAAGAAAATGAAAATCCTTCTACTGGAGATTCTGAAGAAATATGGAAAATGAAATAAGGTTAACCCACCATAAGAGCTTGCAACTCAGATACTCTTCTTGCAGAGGTCAGAGTAATAAGTAAAATTGTTTCCATGTTAAGAATCTGAAGTCATCCAAATGTGCTGGATCAAATAGAGCAAGTGTTAGCTTCTCTAATACAAAATTAAGACCCAAAGAAGACGACACCAGTTTTCTTGGAAGTTTCTTATACAATACCTCTATGGAAAACATTTTGACATGAAAATGCCTTGAAAGAGAGTGATCCATAGGCAGGCATGCTGAAATGGCTGACAAATGAACCTTAATAGATGAGTAAGACATGTCATAGAAAGCTAACTTACACAGAAAATTGCAAAATCGGAGAAACACTAGTCCTAAATGGGCACTGATTATTTTGTTGGTGCCAATTAGAAAACCTTTTCCATTTGCTTATATATGATTTGCTAGTAGCAACCTTTCTTAACTCCAGGTACCCTATCATCCAGGCAGTCAGCTGTAGTTTGTTTGGGGTTGGGCTGTACCATGCACCTCTATTCTTGTGTGAGTATATCCAGTCTGAGAGACAGCCTGTGGTAACTGCTCCTGGTCAATTCCAAAAAAATGGAGAACTCCTGCTGACTGGGACCAGAAGGGAGTCACCACAATAATCTTGGGGGGATTCCTTCTGAATATTCAAAAGTATCCTGGATATCAGTGGAAAGAGTGGAAAAGTATACAAGGACATTCCTGTCCAAGGAAAAGAAAAGGCATCTGTCTTCCATGCCTTCTTGTATGTGATTTTGCTGCAGAATTTTGCCAACTGATTACTCAAACAGGAGGCAAAAAGATCTGCTTGAGGAACAAATGGATCATATCTTGGTAGACCCCCAATCTAGTTTCCATTTGTGAGAGTATACCTTTGTCATGTTCAGTTTGCCTACCACACAGTTTTGCTCTGATGGAATGTAGGAAACCTGTAGAGCAAGGCTGTACAGTAAAGCTATATCCCATACTAACATGGCTATTCTGCATAGGAGTTAAGATTTGGTTCTCCCTTTCTTGTTTATGTACCAAATCACTGTGGCATTATCTGTAACAATTTGTGGTGGTCCTGGAGACCACAGGTGAATCAGAGAGTTTAGTGTCTTGATAAGGCCAAGCATCTCTTTTATATTTATGCTCTTGTGTCTGACTTCGCTGTTCCAGATACCTTGTACTTTTATCTCCCTCAACACTGCTCCCCAACCAAAGTCTGAAGCATCTGTGGTGACTGACTGCTTTGGAGAAGGAGAAGAGAAAGATAGATGTGGATTCAGGGATATTTCATGTTCTACCAAGTAATTTCTCTTCTCACAAATCCCAGAACTGGAATCTGAAAAGCTCCAACTTTACCCCTCTCTCCCCCTCAACCTTCCCTCAGCAAACAGTGTCAAATGTAACTCTCTCTACTACCTCTAGGGAACAGGTCCTTAATGCTGTCTCTAAGACCAAGAACACTGCATCAATCGGCCCGGAAAATATCCCAGGATGCCTTCTAAATAACATGAAACATGATCTATTAGAGCCTCTGGAATTACTTCTTAACTGTAGCCTCCAAAATGGCTTCATACCTCATGAATGGGGAAAGGCAACAGTCATCCCTCTGCAAAAATCTGGGCCATCTACAGACCCTGGAAACTAAGGACCCATAAGTCTCACTAGTCTTATATGTAAAGCCATGGAAAGAATTATCATGGAGATGGTCAACAGAGATATAGTAAACCTCCAGACACTGGACTTAACCCAGTGGACTTCTTTGAGAAGGTCACCAAAGCAATGGATGAGGGGGAAATCATTCACACTGTCTACCCGGACTTGGCCAAGGCATTTGACATAATAACCCACTCAGGCATTGTTGAAAAACTGGAGAGGTTAGGTACAAACCCGTATGTCACCCAGTGGATAGCAAACTGGCTCACAGACAAGACCCAGGAAGTTAGAACTGGGACATCCACCTCTACAAAGAGGCCAGTCACAAGTGGAGTCCCTCAGGGATCAGTCCTTGTACTGCTTTTTGGCATTTTCTTCTCAGAAGTCAAGGCCCATGTCAGTGGACTCTGGCTGACTAAATTTACAGATGATTGCAAATTAGGAGATGTTACTGAATCTCACGCTGACACAAATGTTCTCCAGGAGGGCCTGACACATGCAAACAACTGGTGTCAGAGCCATGGACTAAAACTAAATGCCAAGAAATGCATAATAGCATCCTTTGGGAAGTCATCCATCTCTGGTAACTATCATATTGACAAGACACCCCTTAGAGCTGACCATCACGTGTCTACAATGCTGAGGAAATTATTCTATGTTGCACAACTTATGAACAAAGGTATGGCATCTAAGTCCAAGGAAGTCATTGTTCCACTGTATTCCGCATTCATCAGACCTATCACTGAGTACAATGCCCCCTTTGGTATGTACCTAACCAGGCATATCCAACAACTGGAACATCCCCAAAAGTTCCTCAGTAAAAAAACACAGGGTGTAAGTAAAATGTCCTAGGCAGACTGCCGCAAGGCCCTATCCATGTATTCCGTCTCCTACAGGCTTTGGAGGGGAGATCTATGCCTGGCATATAGGGTATTATCAGACTCCACTCTGATGGACTTCCTGCATATCCACAAAACAAACAGCACCAGAATTACCCATTCTAAAGACTTAAACCTTGCCTGTGATATAAATAGGACCTGCTGGAGAGTTAGGTATGTATCCCAGAGACTACCCTGTCCATGGAACAGGCTCCCCATCCATGTGAAGCAGAGTTTCTCCCTAACCCAATTCAAGTGAAACTTGGACAATTGGATGGGAAACCAGAAATATATCCTTAGTTTGACACCTATGTCTAATGGACACAGGCAACCTGTAAATGGTTCATCTTCCTGGCCCATGCTTATACTTATCAAGGGTATTAGAACTTATCAGAGATTTAGTATGCATGGCTAGGCTTAATAAGGCCCCTGTGGTTGTTGGCTTAGTAAACACCTATGAACCTATGAGCCTATAATGGGTGTTGATGATAGGACCAAAGACACTTCACATACCATGAGAACCATAGATGCCATGAGACCCAGAATCCTAAGGTATTCCTTCATGGTGACTAATGCCTGAGTAGAAAACCCCTGAAATACATCTAATATAGATCTATTTTTTCCTGCAGAAGAAAAGCTTTTTGTACTGGGGTGTCTAGTAGACATCCCAGGAGCACAATCCTGTTTGATGGAGTCAAAACAGACTGTTGGATGTTCTCTTGGAATCCCAGCCTACACATGAAATCTCTCATCTAAGTGAGAGAATCCCAACACTTTGAAAAAAAAACTCTGGAAAGATAAGCAAGTCATCTAAATATGGAAAATGTAGATGTATTGTAGCTTGCAATGGGCTATAACAAGTGCTACACACTTTATGAACACTCTTGGAGCAGTGGATAAGTCCAAATGGTAAGGCAATGAACTAATAATGTGATCCAGACACATAAAACCCAAAAAAAGTCTGAAGTCTGGATAAGTAGGAATGTGGTAATAAGCATCTTCTAAATCTAAGGATATCAAAAAACTCAAATGAAGAAGCACAGGTAACAGATTGTGAAGTGAAAGCATTTTGAACGTGGGCACTATCACATACTTGCTTAGGAAAGGAATGCCCAGAACTTTTCTCCAGGTATTTTCTTTCTTTGGCACGAAAAACATTCATGAATAAAATAATTTCCCATCTGGGTACAAAGAAACTATTTTTCTTACCCCTGAGATAGTATGTGCTGTAGGACAGGAGGGAACAGAGAGGTTTGGTCTGGTGGATATGAAATAATACCCTGGAAGGGAAACATTTCTTCAAATTGCCATCTGTAAACCTGCCAAATCCGTCTCATAACCCATTTGTCTAAAACTATCTGTTGTCAGATTCAGTAATGGGGTTTCAGAATTTCTGGAAAGGATAAGGAACTGCCACGATGGGAGGGGAGTCAAGGTCCCTTATATTGTCATTCAGCCTTATTTGACTGTCCTTTATTCGGGGGGGGGGGGGGGGCTCTTATCTTTTTGAAATCTCCTTGCCATTTTTTTAAGTCTGCCTACTAGCATTTTGCTGAGAGTATTTTGTTTCTCTCCAGAACTGGATGAGGGAGGTGAAAATCCTTTTGAAAATTTGGAGAAGGAGGGCTGAAAATCTAAGAGATTTCCTGTATCAGCTTACCCCTCTCATCATCTTTGATAACATCTTCAGCAGAAGGTCCAAAAACTAATTCTCTATCCAAAGGAGAGTTTAAGATCTTATTTTTTATTTCTTCTGGGAGATTCTGAGAACACAACCAAACAAACCTCCTCAACACAGTGCCAGTGGCAACAACCCTGGATGTAGCATTTACAGAGTCATGAACACACTTTAAACAATGAGTAGTGGCAAGAGAAACTAAAGAGAGTAAACCACACAAAGAAGATTTTTTTTCCTCATGGGGGACCTGCAGATAAAACATTTCTTGTACTTTTACAATTAGTCAGAACAATTCAAAATTCTAAACATTAAAGTTGCAGAAGCAACCATTTTTTCCCAAATGTGTCAAATGTGACAAAATGTTTGGCAACAGCTGGATTAATTAAAGCTATAGCTGCTGGGTCAGGTCTGGGATGAGCGTATAAACATTTGAAAGACTGAAGGACTTTGAACATTCTTTTTGCTTTCTTAGGTGCAGCAGACTGCTGGCTGCCAGGGAAACTACAGACTATGACAAATGCATCATCCAATACTAAAAGCATTAGGAGGATGGGCAGCCTGTATAAGACCCTGAGCCAGACTTAATAAATTACTCCTGTCCAGTGAAACTGGTACAGGAGATGATATGTGCTTACTTTTCTGTTTCCATTTAACATGAAAGTTGGGGCAAATAGGATTATTAATGGCAGGGATGGACACAACATTCTGCCAAGCAGGGGCACCTTCCTTTCCTCTTCTCCCAAAACCAAAGAGAGTGGCCATCCTTTGCCCACCGAGGGAACCCCACAAACTGCAGAGGACATAACTAACTCTTGGTCTACAGTGGCTGAATGAACAGCAGCAGAAAGTCCCAGGGAAAAAGATGCTTGGTCTGAAGAACCAGTTTTGGCCATAGCAGAGTCACCCACCTGTGGCTGTGGAAAATTGCTATCCTGCTGTGGTGACAAAGGCTACTTACTTAACTTTTTCTTTTCATTTCTGTGGCTGGAAGATGGGCAAGCTGTGGGATGGGTAGTTTGTTCCATGATCAAGCCAAAAATGGTGCTTCTTTCCTGGAGAAACTAAGGAGAACAAGCCGGTAAAACTGAAAATTAATAAAAAGTAACTTTCCATTAAAAACACAGTAAGAAGCACTCTAATACACCTTACCATCCTAAAAAGGCAATTTTAACACACTTTCCTTATGAAAAAATGGATGTAGACTGATTAAATTAGCTTTAAAATGACATAAACAAAGTGCACTCCTTTAAAAGTACAATAAAGTCACATAATCAATAAAAACACATATTCCTAGCTTAAACTATACTTTCCTAAATAGGAAAGTAATCTTAAACACTAATAATAATATGTGGAAGACTTTTCCTCAAGGGAACTTATCTGCTTAGCAACACAACAGCATAAGTTGACCACTGATCCTCAAAAGCCCACAGAGGAGTGCTCTCATCGGCAAAGGGAAAGCTCTAAAGGGCTTGGTGCCCTAACCTGTCTTTTAGTCAGCTCAGCTCAAGCTGATCAATGGACTGGGTATCTGGAAGGTGCTCTGAAGCTTTGGAAGCTGTCTGTTATATCCTATGCAGAATATAACCCAAATAGCTTAGGCTACTGCAGCAGTGATCAACAAGATGAACATCTAACTATTTAACTAATGAAAACACTTTGGGAAATTATAATGGTACTCTAAAGCATGAATTATACTCACTAACTAATCCAGGGTACTGCAAGATGGGTCTATATTAGATCACCGAATGCTTAAAAAAGTGAATGGTGATTAATTGACCCTATGTAAGTGAAAGCTTACAATGTCGAACTTTCAGAACAGCGATTTTTTTCCAAGGGAAAAAAAATCGCTGTTCCAACAAAAAAAAAAAAAAACACTTTAAACATTACATTAAGTGGGGGCCTTTGCCCCCCCCCATCCCTCAATGTGGGGGCTGTGCCCCCACACCCCCCCTACTTAAATATACCAACTCCAAGACCGCACTACAGTGCTAAAAATGGCAAAATAATGAAGCGGCCAAGAGAATTCTTTCCCAGGGAAAGAATTCTCTTAAAAGCCGTTTCAATATTTTCCTGTTTCAGTCTTTTAAGTTCGACCAAGATGCATTCAAAAGAATGTATCTTCGGTCTTCTAATAGGAACCCTGCAAGACACACTTTATTATAATATTTAGCACTTTCTCCCTACAATATATTCAGGACTTCTTCAGGATACAATGCAATTAATTTCAATCAATTAACTTAAAATAATTCAATATCTCATGTGACCCTAATCCACGAATACCATAGCACTCTCAAAAACTAGTTGGATGTGCTTCCATTCACTATTGCTCAAAGCAACGCAACCTTTAATTAGGTACAAACAGCATCAAATACAAACTAAAGATAATAAGTGTATGTATATGTAATCAACCTTCCATGTACTGAATTTAAAATAAATATTAAAAAGAAGTTATGTCTTACCATAATGTTCCATCTGTGTTGTTCATCTTCTTTCATTCATCACTGATGGGTTCAGTTCTGAGCCCTCGGATCCGAGACGGCCTTTTTGCCAAGCTCACGCCAGCCAAAAAACTCTTGAGCTAAGTTTCTACCCAGAATGCCCTTCTCCCTGTTACCTCAGATCAAGTTTGTTAGAGAAATACCCTAGGACACCACTTGGACCCAAAGCATCCCCCAGGAGCCTTTGGAGGGGGAAGGAGGGTGGGAAGTGATAAATAAAAGAAGATGAGCAACACAGATGGAGCATTATGGTAAGACATAACTTCTTTATCTGATGTTGTTAATCTTCTTTCCATTCATCACTGATGGGACAGAATCCCAAGCTACCTTGAGGTCCATGGGTGGCCCTTATGGAAGAACATTCCTGAGTACCACTGAGCTGAAGGCAGCTCTCCCTCTGGAGACCAAGTCCAATTTGCAATGATTGATAAAGGCATGAGGCTTAGCCCAAGTATGGAAAGCTACAGATGTTGCCATAGATCTAATGGAGTGAGCTTTAACTTTTGGCGTAGGTTCTTCACTGACAGGAATAGATGAAACGTATGCAGTCCCTTAGCCATTTCGATAATGTAACCTTGGAAACATCATCTCCCATTCTGGGCCCAGTAAAGGAGATGAAAAGCTGCTCAGACTTATGGACAGGTTTAGTCCTGTCTAGGTAAAAATCTCAGTTGCCTATGTACATCCAAGGAGTGAAGGCAGTACTCTCCTCTATTGGAAAAATTCGGAAAGAACATGGATAGGTCAATGGTCTGATTAATGGAGAATTCAGAAACAACTTTGGGAAGGAAGGATGGATTCATCTGAAGTGATACTCTGTCTTTATGGAAGACCAGATAGTGCCTCTTGATACACAATGCTTGCAGTGCCGAGACCCTTCTGGCAGACATGATGGCTACCAAGAACAGACATTTCCAAGACAAAAACTTTAGGTCACACTTTGCAGCAGGTTCAAAAGGTTTTTGAGTCAAAGACTGAAGGACTAAAGTGAGGTTCCATGGTTCTACAGGCTGTCTGACAGGAGGCCTGATATGAGAGGTTCCCTTGAGGAAGGCCTTGCATAGATGTAAAGAGATAAGAGGGGTGCCATCTATACCATTGTAGAAATTAGAAATTGCTGCTAGGTGTACTCATACAGTAGAGCCAGAGGCTCCATTATTAAAAAACTTAGCCAAGTATTGAAGTACCGCAGTTATTGGAGCCGAATAAGAGTCTAGCATGTTATCCTTAGACCAGATGGAGAACCTTTTCCATTTATCCTGATATAGTTTTCTGGTGGATGGTTTATGAGAGGCCAGAATGATGTCTCGAACAGGCGAGGAGAGATTAGCTTGCCTGGCAACTAATGGAAGTGGAGAAACCAAGCTGTCAGCTTGAGACTGGATAGATTTGGGTGGCTCAACCCTTGGGGGTGAGTAATCACATCTGGAAGAGGGTCCAGAATCCATGGTGGGTATACTAGGTGAGGTCAAAGGAAAAGGAACCAAATTTGTCAAGGGCAGAATGGAGCTATGAGGATCACCTTGCATCTCAACTGAAGAGCTTTTTTAGAAATTGTGGACTCAGGGGAATGGAAGGATAGGTGTAACAAAGTCGCATGGGCCAATCATGGATTAGACTGTCCCTCGGGGACTCCCCCTCTGGGGGAAGAAGGGCAAAATAGCTGCTGCACTTGTTGTTTAAAGGAGAGGTGAAAAGATCACAGCAAGGCTGGTTCCAGTGGCTGAAGATTTCTGTCGCCACCTCGCAGTTGAGGGACCACTCATGAGGCAGGAGGATGCATCTGCTCAGTTTGTCCGCAATTACATTGGAGCTTCCCAGGATATGCATTGCTATCAGAAAGTGGTTGGAAGCGATCACCCACTGCCAGATTCTTGTGGCTTCTCGACACAGGGGGTAGGACTTGGTTCCTCCTTGCTTGTTGATATACCAGACTACTGACATATTGTCTGATTGAATTGCTATTGTCCCGGAAGAGAGAGATTAATGAAAGGCCTGCAACACTAACAACACTGCTCTCAGTTCCAGAACACTGATATGCAGGTGGGCCATGTGCCTTGGACTGTCTTCCCCTGGGAAGGCCCCCCTACCCGATCAGGGAAGCATCCATGGTCACAATGGCTCTGGGCTGAGGGGATTGAAATGGGCAACTCCAAAGTTCTGTGTCTGGCCTCATCCACCAAAGGAGGTCCTGTTTGTAGGAGTTGGTTATTCAAATCTGGTAATAGAGAGGGTGATAGTTGAGGAACCATTGACAAAGAAGGAACTATTGCAGGATCTACATATGTAGCTTCACTAGGGGCACTACTGGAATCAAAGCTGCCATAGAAGCCAGGACCTGAAGAACTTCCCTTGCTGAAACGTTTGTGTGACAGAGTATCACTCAGAGCTGAAGCCTCAACTGCTGAAGTATGTGATTTGGGAGTGATACTAGACAGGACTAGGTACTGAACACTGCTCCAATTAATTCTATTTGCTGTGTAGAAGTAAGGTTTGATTTCTCCCAATGTATCATTATTCCCAACAATTTTGCCAGAGAGGGAGTATAATGCAGTGCTGTTACCATAAGATGCTCAGTGGGGGCAGTGAGGAGTCAGTCGTCGAAATATGAAAACACCGGGAATCCTTGCAGTCTCAAGTGAGCTGTGACCACTGCAATGCATTTCATGAACACTCTGGGTGCTGTAGAGAGACCAAATGGCAGGGCACGAAATTGATAATGACTGGCCCCTAGCTGGAAGTGAAGCAGACTCCTGGAGCATTTGTCCATCTTGATGTGGTAATATGTATCCCGGAGATCTATCGAGCACATCCAATCACCTCTCAAAAAATGAAGAATGGACTGAACCGTGACCATCCAGAATTTGGTTTGGGTGACAGACATGTTTAAGCTGCTGAGATCCAAAATGGGTCTCCAGTCCCTTGCCTTTTTTGGCACCTAAAAGAATCTTGAGTAAAATCCAGATCCATGTTGGTTTGGTGGGGCTGGTTGGATGAGTCTTTTTTAAGAAAGCTTTATTATCTCTGAAGCAGTTGCTTCCCTTTGACTGGGTGGAATGTTGGGAAGCTTTATTGGAAGATTTGGTTGAAAAGAAAGGGGAATGGTGTAACCTCTGGTGTTGATACTCTGCAGCCAACGATCGGTGGCAATAGATTGCCAGGCAGCTTGGGGCAGAGAGAAATGACCCCCAACTGCTTCCAGAGGTAAGCAATTGGGCTGCTCCTCAGGAGTGTTGGTAAGGCTGTCCAGAGAAGGAGTCTCTGGAGCCTTGGTTATGAGGACCCCCCTCTGCCTCTGGAGGGGCATCTTCTAGAATTGTTATCCCCTCTGCCCTTGGGGGTATCATCACCACGTGTGGCATGGAAAGGACCCTGTGATTTTTTTGTGCCACATTTTCCCACTCCTCTGATTCCTGGAGAAGGTACATTGAGGATTGAAAATCCATAGGCCCATGGCAGAGAGGGTCTTTCCATCTTGCTCACACCTGGCTAGCATGTCCTTCACTTTGGAGCCAAAAAGGGATGATGTTTTGATGGGAGCATTCAAAAAGGAAGACTTGAAGGGGTCTGTGAGGTCACAAATATGCATCCAGGCATGATGCCTCATGACAATGCCCGAAACCGCTGCTCTGGCCGCCCCTTCGGTAGCATGTGAAAGCAACCGCATGGATGAGTTGGATATCGATTCCAGGGTTGTGAGCTGCAAGGCCACTTTGTTCCTGACCTCGTCAGACAACTGTCCTGCGAGTGTCCCAGAGAGGTCGGAGATCAAGTCCCTCTGAACCTCGTAAAATGTGCCAAATAGTTCAGGGACCATATAGCAAAGGTCCCAAATGCAAAAATCCACTTCCCAATTTGTCCACCATCCAGGACTCCCTGTTGGGTGGGTGGACAGTGGGACTTTACTCAGCTAAATCCTTTTTTGTAGCTGCCATCACCACCATAGCATCGACTGGTAACCCTTTGGACCAATGCAGGTTCTCCTCAGGAGGGGAAAGAATTTTGTCAGGTCTCTGAGGGATCTCCTCAATGGAATCAGGATTCTTCCGAGTGTGCTGCACGAGGAGCTGGATGAGCACATCGGCAGGCAGGGTCACCCAAGAGGTAGAAGGCCTGCAGGAACACGGACTCCTCAGATGAAGGGTTGGAGGGCTTCCAGTCACCTCTCTGTTTTAGCATTTCTTTCAGGGACATCATCAGTAGGTAACTGAGGGGACCCTTCACCATCATCGTAATCCATGTCTTCTGTTAAGGACTCCTCAGGTGAGCCCATGTGGTTCCTCTTGCATGTCTTCTTTCAAGGGGGCTCCTCAATGGGGGTCTCTGAGGAGAACTCGGAAGAGCTGGCACCCTGAACAGGGGTGTCCTTCGGCTTCTCTGCTTGGTGTCCTGGGAGGGGTGGCCTGTGGCAGCTGTAACTCAGGGGGAAAAACTGGGGTTCCAGCATCAAAGGAGTGCTTCCAAAAGTGAAAGCCCTCTCCATTGCATGGAAAGCAGGTCCACCCGAACAGGGATGGGAGCCCAGAACCGCGAAAGACAACCTCGGGACCGGGGTCACACCCCTCCCGACAAACGCTCCCCCACAGATGGAGCCTCAGACAAGATCAGTGTGGACATGGCTATCGGCACTGAGGATGGAACTAAGGAGAAACATGGCTCCATGTCCTGGGCTGAAGTGCCCGCCCCCAAGCCCCAGATTGAGGAAGGACTGGTTCCGCAGTAACTAAAGACCAAAGGGTCAAACTCAGAGCCAGAGTGAGGTACACTATAGGTGCTGAGGTAATTTATGCCAAGAAGAATGTCAGAGCAGAAGGCTTCGGTATCAAAATGGTCGAAGGAGGAGTGTAAGATGGAGTCTGTGTAGAAACCAACCCAAGTCCTGCTGGCGGATTGGTCTTAGAAAGTGTGGGTATCCCCCCGGCTACCAACAGCTGGGCCACAAGATGCACCATATCATGTTCTGACAGGTTTCTGGTGGATCTAGTGGACACTCCGGATGGGGAGTCAGGACGTTCAATGAATGGGCTATACACCTGGCCCAGAAACAGATCTATGGAAGGGAAACATTGGGTCCGTAGTGCAAGGTCTGCCAGCACCGAAGTCTCAAGTTTTGGGACCGGGAGTAATGGGGTCAAATCCAGTTTTGTTGGTAAAACGCTAGGTGCTGAAGTGGCACTCAGCGCCAAAATGGTCTGTTCCAAAATTGCAACTGATGAAGGTATCGAAGGTGTGCCCTGAGCCAAAGTGGCCACAGGTGCCAAAGTCGAAACAGGTATGATGAAGTCTATAACTGGTGCCAGAAGCAGGACCGGTGCTAAAACTGGTGCTGTTATCGAAAGTTTTGAGATGCACGGAGCCAAGGAAGATGGAGCCATAGAGGCAGATTTATGCTCCAAAGACAACTTTAGGATCTTTGATTTGACAGGCTTACCTTGATCACCTGATCGTGAGAAGGGAACCAAGTGGGACCTCTTTTTGTCTTTAGTAGGAGGGGTTGAGACCTCCATCACAGAAATGGCCTCTGAAAAGGGAGACTTAAGTAACCCTTTCAGTATTAGTTTACTTTTGCGCTCATTAAGTGCATGTTGACTGAAACTCTGACAAATCTCACAAGGAGGCTGCACCGAAAGGTGTGGCACCCCAAACAGTATACACAATCATCGTGAGAATCAGTATTAGGTAACTTGCCATTACATGAAGCACAATGCTTAAAACCTGAAGTACCTTTCTTATCTGACATCTTGATAGAGAGACACCACAGGCCAACAGTATAACCAGTCAGAAGAAATAAGTCAAACACTGTTCAAAAAAGTCACAACTGTACCAGTGCAGTGATATGTAAGACAGAAAACAGAAACACCTTACTAAAACCAATCCTAACAGGCTAGACAGGAAAGAAAAATACCAGCTATAATATTGAAGGAATACCACAAGGGTAAGGGAGGAAAGGCCATATCAACAATGGTACTTGAAAGTTTACCAACTGTAACAATGGGTAGAGAAGAGAAGGAAAAAACAAGGTCTGACAGAAGAAAACAGACTAGAAATACTATTCGCTCAAAAAAAATGAAGATATCAAAAGTTTTCCACACAAATATCAAATAAAGTTCCACTTAGCTGAGAGCATGGCTGAAACGTGGCTTTATGACTACGCAGCAAACGAGATCTGAGGTAACAGGGAGAAGAGCATTCTGGGTATAAGCTTAGCTCAAGAGTTTTTTGGCTGGCATGAGCTTGGTAAAAAGGCTGACTCAGTTCCGAGGGTTCGGAACAGAACCCATCAGTGATGAATGGAAAGAAGATTAATAACATCAGCTTATATATTAATATTTAATAAATATTCAATACTTCAAAATTACTATAAAACATGAATAATAAAAATTGCCTTTAAGCACCCATACACATTATTTAGAATGTGTCAGGAATCTAAACAAAATATGCATAACATGAATGTTGACAAAAAACAGGCATATAATTCAAAAATATATATGTTTCATTTTCAAAATACATCTAATAGAAACACACTGGTTCAAACCCAATGAGCTACTGTCATATTTTTAAGTTGCCATTTGAATTCTTTATTCTCTAGTAGCACTGTCCATGGACCACCCCAGGGTCTCATTTGAACTTTTCCAGTACAAAAAAATTAACAATGTAACCCAGTACCCTTTCTCCATGTTTATACAGGGAATTATACTCTCATTTCTTTTTAATACCATATATGTGCTTGTGACGTCTCTCCTCTCAGCCAGTGAGGGACATTCACTTGGAACAAAGATTGATATACACAGTATTTTCCAGATGCAGCTCTCTGCACCAAGTACACTTTTACTAAGAGCACACAGGGAAAAAAATCAATCTTGGGGTTGGCTTTCCTCTCTCTCTCTCTCTCTCTCTGTCTCCAGACCCAAAATAAGACTCCCTGCTGACACAGCTGCAGGGTTGAGTCCTCAGGTGAGTGTTTCAAGCCAAGTCCTCCACCACCCCCTCTGTGAAACCAATGGTCTGTGTCCCTGCTCCAATTAGCTGACACACACACTCTTTGAGATTTGATTTTCACACACACACCTGGGAAAGGTTGGCACAGATTCACCAGCTATGCCTCCTCTACCCAGACTGTAAGATAGATAATGCCACCAGAACACTCTAAAGCCAGCTACTCTAAAGCTCTTACAAGGATACCCAATTATACTGAGTTTGACCAATGCAGCAAGGCTTTCAGGGGCAGCCACAGTGTCATGAAATAAATATAAGTACTCTCAAAGGTTAAAATATTCTCTAAAAGACCAGTCACAATGAAATGTTTTAATATATTTAATAATAAATAATAAAAAGAACATGAAATATTGAATGTCTGTTTAAAATGAACACCGGAGTTTCAATCAGACAAAATATTAAAAATAACACTGATGGATTCACACAGATACAGAAAAACAATACTTAACTAATCTCACTATAGTTTCCTGACTGATCTAAACAATTACTGTCCCCCAGTTCACTTACTAGAGAAGGGAAGATAAAGTGGATGGCTGGTCCTTCTTTGTCATGTTTCACAAACAGACTGCCCTCAGACTTCTGTCTCATCTAGTATTAAAACATCATTTCAATGCTGGACTACAGAATGAAATCACATACATCTGGTCACCTGGCTTCTAGTTTTCTGCATTACCCTCTTTACTAGAAACTGAGCCAGAATCTTGCACATATGTGTTACCATACACATACATAGAGCTTTGCTAAGATGTGTTATAGCATCTAGAAGCTATAAAACCATTTCAAAACACACCTCCAGGGTCACAATTAGTTTACCCATAAGGGCAATACAATAGGATTCCTATTCCTGGTTTTCAGACATTTTGTCTCTAGCTGCAATGTGAACTGTAAGATACCATCTTTACGGCCTAAACCAGGTCATTTCATTTCAGATGATTTTTCAAAGTTAGCTAGACTGAGATTAACCTCTTCTCTTCCATTATCCTCTGTTACAGTATATTCATTTTGACAGTTACACTACAGTCTGACTTACAGATGTATTTGTTTTCTGTCCAGCAGGACCCACTGTTGGTATATTTTTAACACAAGCAGCTTTACAAATACATTTTTCAACACAAGCATCTGCACAAATCAGCTTGATATACAAATTACATAATTCTTTACAAAACTCCAGCTAACTATGCCGGCATATGTTACACATCCATTGCCCTATTTCTCCTGGCATTGCTGGCAATACCTCACATCATCACAATGCTCATAAATTTTCTTTCCCAATGTCCTTTCAGTCTTACCAATATAGAAACTGAGACATCTTCTACATTGACCTAAATAAATCATCTCCTTCATCTCACAGTAACTATAATCACTGCATTTAACCTGACAATACCCTTCTATCTTTATTTGTTCACCTTCCTGAATATAAATACATTGTTTATAGGACCAACATTTATAAGTTCCATTTCCCCCCTATAATTAATCTGTTTACCTTTCATGCTTTTCATTAATTGTTTAAAATTAAATATTCCCTGTAAATAAATGATGGACCTTCCACCAAATTTGTATACCAATTCCAATCAACTCTAAAAATAATAAACATAAAGGTGTAACCTGAGCAAAACTGTAAGGCTTCCTCCTCTTCCTAAATGTGGAAATGCAATACTCACTTGGCTAAAGCAAAATCACTTCACAAAGCAATGTAAAGAAATAGTTGCAGCCTACATCTGTTATACTTTTTTTCACACCCAGCTGGGACATTCAGCAGCTTATAATACTAAACTTAATTTGCATTATGTACAATCAGACTGAATATAAAAAAAAGATACATACTTACATAATGTTAGATCTTCATGATTCACATTCATTCACTGGTTGTCACAGGTGGTGCTAATTTAGCATCAACAGGATGTTCCCAAAGCTGCAGCTCCTCTAACTCTGATGATGCACTTCACTTCCTTCTCTTCTCCAGATCAAATTTGCTACATTTTGCTTAACACCACAAATATATACTCATACATATGTACATATATATGTGTGTGCATGTATGTGTGTGTAGATATATATATATATATATATATATATATATATATATATATATATATATATATAGAAAATTATTGTAACACAAGCAATCAAAAAATCATCAAATACACCTCATCACACCTTACCATACATACTCAAACCTGTACAGTCATACAACCACACATGTTCACACACACACACACACACACACACACACACACACACACACACACACACACACATACACCGTTAGAAACATATGTATTAATGTATATGTCTAGTGCTTATTAGAAGCTAAAAGGGTTAACACATTTCATTCTATTTTATGTACAGCTTAATTCTGTATGAAATTACAAGATGCTTTTCAAACTGCAGTATGCTTTCTGAAATTGCAGGATGCTCTCTGACCTAGTATTTGCTAGCACAGCAAAATTCATGTTTATGCCTTTTGGAAATTTACTGACAAGCAGGTGATTATCTGCTAGGTCAGGAAAATGAATGAATAGAACAATACTGTTTTCTATAATGTTATTGAACTTGAACAATCATCTCTGTTTGTGTTATGAGAACATGCACAGCTGCAGAAAAGAAAGATACATCAAACAAAGACTGCTTGAAGAAATGAACTATAATCTGTACTTGCTTTATGCTCGAATTAGCCATAGTACCTTGAATGGTAACATTGCATAGTGAGAAGTTGTATCTGACCGGTGGTCATCAAGGCCACATTGTTTTTCTTAGAAAGTTTTTTTTGTAAACTTGATATGCCAGAAGAAAATCATGTACAAACAGCTGCTATGAAATAATATTGAAAGAACTTGTGATTTATTACGTCAGCTTGGTAGGCAATGTCTTGTAAGATATGTATAAGAATAGCTTCACTTCTGATTCTAGTTAGACAAACTCTGTATTAGCACGTTTTTGTCTCCTTGCTGCAAGAATAAAGTGCCTTAACCTGAACCTGCCATGTGTTGATCTTTTTGAAGTTGTTTTTCCTTTGACAGATTGGTCCTTCAGACCGGAAACTCTCACTTCACCTCAGGTCAGATGGGCCAGGTGGCATGAAACCGTACGGGGAAGAAACCACATCAGTTCTTCTGCTCTGAAAGACCTCCGACTGAATTGTCATTCAAAAGAAGCCAGACACTTTTCTGATCTGCGACTGGAGGACGAGTTATCACGCGAACCAGAGACGGTCAATCACGGAGACTCAGATAAGGTGAGATTTACCTTTTTTCTGTTTTAGATGAGGGACTTGATTTGAATCATCTGTCAGGAGATTTGTTTTGTACAAGTCAGGGACAGAAAAATTGCAGTCTTGTCATAGATCAGGGAAACAGAATAGGTAAGACAGTTATTCTAGATAAACTGTGAAACAGAAAATCGTGGTACCACATGAAAATAAGAAGGGTTACGTAACATTTTTTAACAGTCAGAACAATATGTGTAATAAGTACACTACAAATTCCCAAGATCCACCGCTAACCGAAGATGCAAAATATATGCAATTACAGCATGCTGACAATGTTAGATACTATACAAAATGGGTTAATAAATATGAATTTGTTGGCAAATTAGAAAAATCCTTGCTTATTAAACTTGTCAAGCAGCTTAAAACCAATGCAAAAGGTCAGGTAAAAAAGCAACATCAATTAGGCATTCCTTAGGCATACAGGTGGATTGAGGAAGCAAACCGTAGGGAACAAAAAAGTGATAATTCAAAAGCTATGTTTCTAGATAAAGAAGACAATAATTTGGTAATAGCATCAGCCCCTCCGCCCCCTCCGCTTCCTGCACCAGAATATGAAGCGAGTGGACAAGCTGGTCCACCTCCGCTATACCCGGCTGTTACTGCGAAGCCAAGACCGTATGTCAGAGATCCCATCGAGACTAGGTCTCAAACACGTAACTTAAGAGGGGATACTGAATTATATCAAATAAACAAAAATTCACGAGCTATGAGTGAAGAAGAGATATGTCCACTCATAGAAGTACCAAATCCTCAGGCAGGACAGGCAGGACAGAACCCGACTCTCCTAGTATATAGACCGTGGACACTGGAAGACATCCGGAAAGCCACAGAGGGAATTCCCCATCCAAAAGTTAATTTAGGAAAATTCTTAGAAGACTTACAGGGCATGAGGCTAAGTTATCATTTAAATGGAGAAGAAGTAGAAAAAGTAGTTAGACAAATCATAGGTCCAGATTGGCACATGATCAGTGCCAACTGGAATACCCGTGACGCAGAACACAAGCCACTCCCACATAGCAACGCAGAACTGGATAACAGAGTGAAAGGTCTAACAGACCGAATCTCTGAGAACTGGAAGCCTAGGGCAGACTGGACTTGCATTAATCAATGCATTCAGCAGGAAGATGAAACTGTTGACAGATATTATGCTAGATTATTAGAGTGTTTTAATAACCATTGTGGAATGCAGGTACCTGAAGACCAAACACATGACTCCCCGTATGAGCAGCAGCTAAAGAATGCATTTTTAAAAGGCAGTATTTTGCCTATAAGCAGCTTTATTACAAAGCACATGGTAGACCATCGTACAAGTAGATTACAGTCACTACTTGAATATGCTAGACATGCAGAAAGGCATTTTAACAGTAAAAAGAAAAAGAAAGCCCAAGTACTTTCTGTAGAAGATGGAGCAGGACGTTTATGTAGTACAGTCAGGAAAAAAGGGCAAGAAAAATGCCCAGGGAAACAAACAATCTGATAAACGATCAGAAGAGTTTGAAGAGAGAAAGAAAAGGGGTGAATGATTTAAGTGTGGAAAAAAGGGACATTTAGCAAGGGATTGCAAGCAAAACAAGAAGGTAGCCATGGAAGATAAGGAGGGTGATGACTGACTATATGATAGCCAAGAATCACTAGAAGGGAGTAACTGAGAAAAGACAAATGCAAATGTGATAGAGGAAGTAGAGGATGTGATAGAAGAAATAGAGGAAGTACAAGAAATCACAGATGGTGAAGAAAGTGAAATTTTAGACTTAGCATTATTGAGCCTAGAGCTCTATTTAACAGACACGAAACCGGAAGTTACACTTCTGGTAGAGGGGAGGGAAGTTAAATTCCTGTGCGACTCATGGGCTTCACGAACCCTGATACATCCTTCCAAACTACCAGAAAATTCAGAATCACTTGATTACATATTAGTGAAATCAGCTAATGGACAGCTGTATCGGGAGCCACTCTCCCATAACATAGCAATAACTGACCCTGTTTCAAGGATGACCCAAAAAAGCAAAATTGTTGTTTCTACAAAATGCCCAGTAAACCTTTTGGGCAGAGATCTTATGCAGATATTTGGCATAGCAGTAGTTCCGACTATGCAGGGTATGGAAGCACAGCGACAAATGGATACGTTTGTGGTGCGACCAGAGGGTGAAACATTTTATTGGTACAGCCAGATCTTAGTCACGACTGGTCCAGGGGCAGTAATCGAAGAACTGATGAACATAGCCATCAGTAAGACCCCGCCTTTGACACTGATAAACAGCATTTGCTGCACTGTACTCTGTATCATTGTAGCACACCAGAACCTGATAAGGAATATGAGCAAGAACTGTTCAAAAACCATGCAAACAGATTAGTATTACGTAATCTGTACTGGGACACAGAAGGGAACAGTGTAGTTAGCTGTTTGTTGCCCCAGGAATTCTTTGCACTCTATAAATCTAATCGATTACCACATGTTAGCTTGACTAAGGACAAGAATGTAGAGAAGATACCATAGCATTACTACAATTTCTAGCCACTCAATGAATAAAGTAAACAAAAACAAATTGCAGCTTTGGAAAAAGCAGGTTAAATACCTGGGATATGTAATATCCAAAGAAGGCAGAACATTAGATGAAGATAGGAAAATAGCAATTTTACAAGCACCCAAACCAACTACCAAGAAGGAAATGATGTCCTTCCTGGGCACGACTAATTTCTGTCGGAGCTGGATTCCAAACTATGCCTTGGAGTCTGCTCCACTGACCAACTTGATAACCAAGAAGCCTATGGCAGCACAAGATTTATTACAATGGACCCCAGAAGCAGAATCAGAATCAGCTTTCTGCATACTGAAACAATTGATAGCATCCTCATTAGTTTTAAAATTACCGAACTATCATAAACGTTTTTTCCAAACTGTAGATTGTAAGCAAGGTTATATGACATCAGTGTTAACACAGCAACATGGGGATAAGCAACGCCCCATAGCTTACTATTCATCACAGCTGGACCCAGTGGCGCGATCCCTGCCCCATTGTGTGCAAGTAGTAGTTGCAGCTGCAATGGCAGTACAGGCTTCGGCCTCAGTAGTGTTGTTCCACCCTCTCACATTGAGAGTGCCTCATGCTTTCACGATTTGAACGATGTACAACTTTAAATCCGTCTACCTTGCTCCCAACCCCTGCAGATGGCACACCACACAGCTGCCTGCAGGAGATTGAGCAAAAGACACTGCCTAGAAAAGATTTAATGGATGTTCCCTTGGATGATGTCGAGGTGACATATTACTTGGATGGCTCATGCAGGAGGGGTCCTACAGGACAGAACCTAGTGGGGTATGCAGTAGTTTCTGACACTGAGATTTTAGAAGCAAAGTCTTTACCACACAACTTATCTGCACAAGCAGCAGAATTGATTGCCTTAACAAGGGCATGTACCTTGGCAAAGGATAAATGTGTGAACATTTTTACTGACAGCCAGTATGCTTTTTCTACTGTACATGTTTTTGCACAACAGTGGAAAAATAGAGGAATGATAACATCTACTGGTAAACCGATTAATCATGTGCAATTTATTTTAGATTTGTTAGAATCCATTCAGTTACCTCAGAAAGTAGCTATTTGTAAATGTGTAGCTCATACCAAGCAACAGGATAGGATTTCAAAAGGTAATGCGAGAGTTGATACAGCTGCAAAGCAGGCAGCTTCAGCTTCAGAAGTATTTCTTTTAAGTGAGGAATTACAACCTTCAGAGATTTTTAGATTTAGAAATGTTGAAAACAATGCAGACACTTACTACAAAAATAGAAAAACAGAAATGGATAAAAAGAGGAGCAATTCTTGAGAAAGGGTTGTACATCTCACAAGAAGGAAAACCAATTTTACCGTCTAACTTGTTTAGATATGCAGCTTTGTTGAGCCATGGGCATGGCCATGTCTCAACAGGGGGGATGGTACAGTTAGTGAACCGAGTGTTCACAGCATATGGATTTACAAACTACACAAAAAATTTTTGTGCAGCATGCCATGTTTGTAACAAGCATCATGCACAAGGGGCATTGAAGCCTAAACAAGGGAGTTTCCCAACACCACCGTACCCATTCCATACTATCTGTATGGATTTCATAGAACTAAACAAATGCGAAAATAAGAAGTATTGTCTTGTCATTATAGATATGTTTTCCAAATGGGTGGAAGCTTTTCCGACCAAAAATCCAGATGCAGCTACTGTTGCAAAAGTCCTTGTTAAAGAAATTATTCCTAGATTTGGCATACCGGAAAAGATCTACAGTGACAATGGCACACACTTTGTAAATCAAACTATACAACAGTTGAGCCGATATTTCAGAATTTCCTTAAAGAACCATTGTGCATACCACCCCCAATCCGCAGGATTAGTAGAGAGGCATAATGAGGTTTTGAAAAACAAACTTAGGAAATTAATTAAAAACAAGAGGTTCACTGCTAGCCAACCAAGTGAATGCTCCGTGACTACACTTATTTAAAAACTAAAATATCAACAATGGTAAAAACGGAGCAAAAGTGGAAATATATAATGTTCAACTCTGGTTTATTCTTCAGTAAAAACAAAGAAAATTGATGAGCACGCTTTCGCTTATTGCTTCATCAGATCCATTCAGCGCGCTTTCGCTTATAGCTTCATCAGATCCATTGGGCGCGCTTTCACTTATAGCTTCATCAGATCCATTGCACGCTTTCACTTATAGCTTCATCAGATCCATTAGCGCGCTTTCGCTTATAGCTTCATCAGATCCATTTGAATGGATCTGATGAAGCTATAAGCGAAAGTGCGCTCATCTGTTTTCTTTGTTTTTCCTGAAGAATAAACCAGAGTTGAACATTATATATTTCCGCTTTTGCTCCGTTTTTACCTTTATTGATATTTTAGGAAATTAATTAGTGAGACACAAAAGAACTGGGTGCACTGCCTGCCTCTGGCATTGTTGAGCATGAGAACTGTTCTGAATGCAAAGGGGTTAACTCCTTTTGAAAAATTATATGGGAGGGCATACTATATACCTCAATGGAAACCTCACATGCCTGCAGACCAGGAGGCCGACAGTTCACTTGCAGAATATATGAGACGACTTTTAAGTAATAAACAACTTTTGCAGTTAAATTCTGTTTCATATAAAGAACAAACCAGACCATTGGAAGCAGCAGTAGTCCCAGGCACGTGGGTCTGGGTGAAAGTCATCAAGAAGAAAAATTGGACCTCACCGAAGTGGGAAGGACCATACCAAGTGCTACTGTCAACACCCACTGCAGTCAAGATCGCAGAGTGAGCGTCCTGGATTCATCTGACACACTGTAAATTGGTTAAAAACTTTGAACTGGACAAAAAACTTGTTACTGTTACACAAGAACAAAATGACCAGATACGAAGCAAATAGAAATACAGACCAACCTCAGAAGTATTGCCTGATTATTCTGTTAACCATACTGATAACATTGAACTTTTTGCTGTGGCCTTTCCTTTTTCCAGCCACATGAGCTGAACTGAATAAACGAGATGCATTACTCACAGACTGGCATCCGATCTTTAACACTTACCAAGCAATTAAATATGTGTATGCTGAAACTTTTAATGTTTCGAATTGATGGATTTGCACAGCTATACCAACAGCATATGGGGGATTATTAATAACTGCTGTCCCCCTAGGGGTCAACGAGACCTGGGAAAATTTGATTTTTGATACTACAACTGTGAAATCACAAGACAAAATAGCAATGTACCTGCATGTTACACAAAAGGGAATTGTATGTTTTTACAAAAATGATACTGTACAGGTGGGTTGGAGCAATTGTAATGTGACTGTTCCTTACAAATGTTATATCAAAGCTAGCAATGCAGGTTATATTTGTGATACAGACTATGACTCTTATTTTGAACTAATGAACAAAACGGTTGATGAAGTACAACATAATCCTGTTCTTTTTAAACAACTATCTAACATTGATAAGAAAATGTTTCATGCAGGGCAAGTATATATTAATACTAAAGTAGAGAATTGTTATTTTGTGTGTGGGAAGAAGGCACACAAATGGTTACCTGAGAATTGGTCCGGCAGTTGTTTTTTGGGTTACCTGGTTCCGGCCATACGACACACTGCAGTTTTGCCTCAGGAAAAAATTCAAAATGTTAGAGAGGTCACCAAGAAACCTGGAAATCCAATCAAGAGACCTGAGAATCCAATGGGATGAATCAAAGCAGGCTGGAGAAACCATAACTCCATGAAAAACAAAGATAAACTGACACACATGGACTTGAGTGACACTATTATATCGTGGGCAGGTATAGCCCCTGCATATGGCGCAGTGAAATCAATTTGGGAGCTGAGAAAACTGTCCAAACTTCTCGAAGTAATGAGCAATGCAACTTTTTCTGCTCTCGAATTAGTGACTGATGAACTGAACGCTATGAGAACTGTGGTGCTTCAAAACCGCATGTCTCTCGACTTCACCCTAGTGGCGAAAGGTGGTACGTGCGCTTTAATAAAAGAGGAGTGCTGTTCGTATATTTTGTTGTGGTATTCCCTGCATGAAAAGATTAATCAAAGATTTTATAGACATGTCAGTTTCTGAGACTTTGTATCAAAGTACTGAAATTGAAGAACT